>NW_027664548.1:0-40858 GCF_963921795.1 Nannobrachium achirus | reverse complement strand
CCTGTGGGTTTTATGTGTGAGACTGTGCATGGCACGATGGTCAAATGTCGTGAGCCAGAAGTGTTCTTATTTCTGGCCGCATACCAATGGCTTTAAAATATGATTGAAAGTGATTGGACTATTTGCTAATTCTTTCTTTTTAACTCAGAGGTACTAGCAAAGGTTAGGTTAGGGATTGAAGACTTCAATATATTGTCCTAGGCCAAGTCAAGGCCTAAGATGCAGTATAGAGAAAAGTGCTTTCGCCATCTTGTTTTTTAAAAGAAAGAATGTTGCAATTTTAAATTGGGTTGGTTCCCCTAGTTCATAAAATCCTACAGGTCATCTTGTAGTTTATGTCCTGTGGGTTTTATGTGTGAGACTGTGCATGGCACGATGGTCAAATGTCGTGAGCCAGAAGTGTTCTTATTTCTGGCCGCATACCAATGGCTTTAAAATATGATTGAAAGTGATTGGACTATTTGCTAATTCTTCTTTTTAACTCAGAGGTACTAGCAAAGGTTAGGTTAGGGATTGAAGACTTCAATATATTGTCCTAGGCCAAGTCAAGGCCTAAGATGCAGTATAGAGAAAAGTGCTTTCGCCATCTTGTTTTTAAAAAGAAAGAATGTTGCAATTTTAAATTGGGTTGGTTCCCCTAGTTCATAAAATCCTACAGGTCATCTTGTAGTTTATGTCCTGTGGGTTTTATGTGTGAGACTGTGCATGGCACGATGGTCAAATTTTGTGAGCCAGAAGTGTTCTTATTTCTGGCCGCATACCAATGGCTTTAAAATATGATTGAAAGTGATTGGACTATTTGCTAATTCTTTCTTTTTAACTCAGAGGTACTAGCAAAGGTTAGGTTAGGGAGTGAAGACTTCAATATATTGTCCTAGGCCAAGTCAAGGCCTAAGATGCAGTATAGAGAAAAGTGCTTTCGCCATCTTGTTTTTAAAAAGAAAGAATGTTGCAATTTTAAATTGGGTTGGTTCCCCTAGTTCATAAAATCCTACAGGTCATCTTGTAGTTTATGTCCTGTGGGTTTTATGTGTGAGACTGTGCATGGCACGATGGTCAAATTTCGTGAGCCAGAAGTGTTCTTATTTCTGGCCGCATACCAATGGCTTTAAAATATGATTGAAAGTGATTGGACTATTTGCTAATTCTTTCTTTTTAACTCAGAGGTACTAGCAAAGGTTAGGTTAGGGAGTGAAGACTTCAATATATTGTCCTAGGCCAAGTCAAGGCCTAAGATGCAGTATAGAGACAAAGTGCTTTCACCATCTTGTTTTTAAAAAGAAAGAATGTTGCCATTTTAAATTGGGTTGGTTCCCCTAGTTCATAAAATCCTACAGGTCATCTTGTAGTTTATGTCCTGTGGGTTTTATGTGTGAGACTGTGCATGGCACGATGGTCAAATTTCGTGAGCCAGAAGTGTTCTTATTTCTGGCCGCATACCAATGGCTTTAAAATATGATTGAAAGTGATTGGACTATTTGCTAATTCTTTCTTTTTAACTCAGAGGTACTAGCAAAGGTTAGGTTAGGGAGTGAAGACTTCAATATATTGTCCTAGGCCAAGTCAAGGCCTAAGATGCAGTATAGAGAAAAGTGCTTTCGCCATCTTGTTTTTAAAAAGAAAGAATGTTGCAATTTTAAATTGGGTTGGTTCCCCTAGTTCATAAAATCCTACAGGTCATCTTGTAGTTTATGTCCTGTGGGTTTTATGTGTGAGACTGTGCATGGCACGATGGTCAAATTTCGTGAGCCAGAAGTGTTCTTATTTCTGGCCGCATACCAATGGCTTTAAAATATGATTGAAAGTGATTGGACTATTTGCTAATTCTTTCTTTTTAACTCAGAGGTACTAGCAAAGGTTAGGTTAGGGAGTGAAGACTTCAATATATTGTCCTAGGCCAAGTCAAGGCCTAAGATGCAGTATAGAGAAAAGTGCTTTCGCCATCTTGTTTTTAAAAAGAAAGAATGTTGCAATTTTAAATTGGGTTGGTTCCCCTAGTTCATAAATCCTACAGGTCATCTTGTAGTTTATGTCCTGTGGGTTTTATGTGTGAGACTGTGCATGGCACGATGGTCAAATTTCGTGAGCCAGAAGTGTTCTTATTTCTGGCCGCATACCAATGGCTTTAAAATATGATTGAAAGTGATTGGACTATTTGCTAATTCTTTCTTTTTAACTCAGAGGTACTAGCAAAGGTTAGGTTAGGGAGTGAAGACTTCAATATATTGTCCTAGGCCAAGTCAAGGCCTAAGATGCAGTATAGAGAAAAGTGCTTTCGCCATCTTGTTTTTAAAAAGAAAGAATGTTGCAATTTTAAATTGGGTTGGTTCCCCTAGTTCATAAAATCCTACAGGTCATCTTGTAGTTTATGTCCTGTGGGTTTTATGTGTGAGACTGTGCATGGCACGATGGTCAAATTTCGGTGAGCCAGAAGTGTTCTTATTTCTGGCCGCATACCAATGGCTTTAAAATATGATTGAAAGTGATTGGACTATTTGCTAATTCTTTCTTTTTAACTCAGAGGTACTAGCAAAGGTTAGGTTAGGGAGTGAAGACTTCAATATATTGTCCTAGGCCAAGTCAAGGCCTAAGATGCAGTATAGAGAAAAGTGCTTTCGCCATCTTGTTTTTAAAAGAAAGAATGTTGCAATTTTAAATTGGGTTGGTTCCCCTAGTTCATAAAATCCTACAGGTCATCTTGTAGTTTATGTCCTGTGGGTTTTATGTGTGAGACTGTGCATGGCACGATGGTCAAATTTCGTGAGCCAGAAGTGTTCTTATTTCTGGCCGCATACCAATGGCTTTAAAATATGATTGAAAGTGATTGGACTATTTGCTAATTCTTTCTTTTTAACTCAGAGGTACTAGCAAAGGTTAGGTTAGGGAGTGAAGACTTCAATATATTGTCCTAGGCCAAGTCAAGGCCTAAGATGCAGTATAGAGAAAAGTGCTTTCGCCATCTTGTTTTTAAAAAGAAAGAATGTTGCAATTTTAAATTGGGTTGGTTCCCCTAGTTCATAAAATCCTACAGGTCATCTTGTAGTTTATGTCCTGTGGGTTTTATGTGTGAGACTGTGCATGGCACGATGGTCAAATTTCGTGAGCCAGAAGTGTTCTTATTTCTGGCCGCATACCAATGGCTTTAAAATATGATTGAAAGTGATTGGACTATTTGCTAATTCTTTCTTTTTAACTAGAGGTACTAGCAAAGGTTAGGTTAGGGAGTGAAGACTTCAATATATTGTCCTAGGCCAAGTCAAGGCCTAAGATGCAGTATAGAGAAAAGTGCTTTCGCCATCTTGTTTTTAAAAAGAAAGAATGTTGCAATTTTAAATTGGGTTGGTTCCCCTAGTTCATAAAATCCTACAGGTCATCTTGTAGTTTATGTCCTGTGGGTTTTATGTGTGAGACTGTGCATGGCACGATGGTCAAATTTCGTGAGCCAGAAGTGTTCTTATTTCTGGCCGCATACCAATGGCTTTAAATATGATTGAAAGTGATTGGACTATTTGCTAATTCTTTCTTTTTAACTCAGAGGTACTAGCAAAGGTTAGGTTAGGGAGTGAAGACTTCAATATATTGTCCTAGGCCAAGTCAAGGCCTAAGATGCAGTATAGAGAAAAGTGCTTTCGCCATCTTGTTTTTAAAAGAAAGAATGTTGCAATTTTAAATTGGGTTGGTTCCCCTAGTTCATAAAATCCTACAGGTCATCTTGTAGTTTATGTCCTGTGGGTTTTATGTGTGAGACTGTGCATGGCACGATGGTCAAATTTCGTGAGCCAGAAGTGTTCTTATTTCTGGCCGCATACCAATGGCTTTAAAATATGATTGAAAGTGATTGGACTATTTGCTAATTCTTTCTTTTTAACTCAGAGGTACTAGCAAAGGTTAGGTTAGGGAGTGAAGACTTCAATATATTGTCCTAGGCCAAGTCAAGGCCTAAGATGCAGTATAGAGAAAAGTGCTTTCGCCATCTTGTTTTTAAAAAGAAAGAATGTTGCAATTTTAAATTGGGTTGGTTCCCCTAGTTCATAAAATCCTACAGGTCATCTTGTAGTTTATGTCCTGTGGGTTTTATGTGTGAGACTGTGCATGGCACGATGGTCAAATTTCGTGAGCCAGAAGTGTTCTTATTTCTGGCCGCATACCAATGGCTTTAAAATATGATTGAAAGTGATTGGACTATTTGCTAATTCTTTCTTTTTAACTCAGAGGTACTAGCAAAGGTTAGGTTAGGGAGTGAAGACTTCAATATATTGTCCTAGGCCAAGTCAAGGCCTAAGATGCAGTATAGAGAAAAGTGCTTTCGCCATCTTGTTTTTAAAAAGAAAGAATGTTGCAATTTTAAATTGGGTTGGTTCCCCTAGTTCATAAAATCCTACAGGTCATCTTGTAGTTTATGTCCTGTGGGTTTATGTGTGAGACTGTGCATGGCACGATGGTCAAATTTCGTGAGCCAGAAGTGTTCTTATTTCTGGCCGCATACCAATGGCTTTAAAATATGATTGAAAGTGATTGGACTATTTGCTAATTCTTTCTTTTTAACTCAGAGGTACTAGCAAAGGTTAGGTTAGGGAGTGAAGACTTCAATATATTGTCCTAGGCCAAGTCAAGGCCTAAGATGCAGTATAGAGAAAAGTGCTTTCGCCATCTTGTTTTTAAAAAGAAAGAATGTTGCAATTTTAAATTGGGTTGGTTCCCCTAGTTCATAAAATCCTACAGGTCATCTTGTAGTTTATGTCCTGTGGGTTTTATGTGTGAGACTGTGCATGGCACGATGGTCAAATTTCGTGAGCCAGAAGTGTTCTTATTTCTGGCCGCATACCAATGGCTTTAAAATATGATTGAAAGTGATTGGACTATTTGCTAATTCTTTCTTTTTAACTCAGAGGTACTAGCAAAGGTTAGGTTAGGGAGTGAAGACTTCAATATATTGTCCTAGGCCAAGTCAAGGCCTAAGATGCAGTATAGAGAAAAGTGCTTTCGCCATCTTGTTTTTTAAAAAGAAAGAATGTTGCAATTTTAAATTGGGTTGGTTCCCCTAGTTCATAAAATCCTACAGGTCATCTTGTAGTTTATGTCCTGTGGGTTTTATGTGTGAGACTGTGCATGGCACGATGGTCAAATGTCGTGAGCCAGAAGTGTTCTTATTTCTGGCCGCATACCAATGGCTTTAAAATATGATTGAAAGTGATTGGACTATTTGCTAATTCTTTCTTTTTAACTCAGAGGTACTAGCAAAGGTTAGGTTAGGGATTGAAGACTTCAATATATTGTCCTAGGCCAAGTCAAGGCCTAAGATGCAGTATAGAGAAAAGTGCTTTCGCCATCTTGTTTTTAAAAAGAAAGAATGTTGCAATTTTAAATTGGGTTGGTTCCCCTAGTTCATAAAATCCTACAGGTCATCTTGTAGTTTATGTCCTGTGGGTTTTATGTGTGAGACTGTGCATGGCACGATGGTCAAATTTTCGTGAGCCAGAAGTGTTCTTATTTCTGGCCGCATACCAATGGCTTTAAAATATGATTGAAAGTGATTGGACTATTTGCTAATTCTTTCTTTTTAACTCAGAGGTACTAGCAAAGGTTAGGTTAGGGAGTGAAGACTTCAATATATTGTCCTAGGCCAAGTCAAGGCCTAAGATGCAGTATAGAGAAAAGTGCTTTCGCCATCTTGTTTTTAAAAAGAAAGAATGTTGCAATTTTAAATTGGGTTGGTTCCCCTAGTTCATAAAATCCTACAGGTCATCTTGTAGTTTATGTCCTGTGGGTTTTATGTGTGAGACTGTGCATGGCACGATGGTCAAATTTCGTGAGCCAGAAGTGTTCTTATTTCTGGCCGCATACCAATGGCTTTAAAATATGATTGAAAGTGATTGGACTATTTGCTAATTCTTTCTTTTTAACTCAGAGGTACTAGCAAAGGTTAGGTTAGGGAGTGAAGACTTCAATATATTGTCCTAGGCCAAGTCAAGGCCTAAGATGCAGTATAGAGAAAAGTGCTTTCGCCATCTTGTTTTTAAAAAGAAAGAATGTTGCAATTTTAAATTGGGTTGGTTCCCCTAGTTCATAAAATCCTACAGGTCATCTTGTAGTTTATGTCCTGTGGGTTTTATGTGTGAGACTGTGCATGGCACGATGGTCAAATTTCGTGAGCCAGAAGTGTTCTTATTTCTGGCCGCATACCAATGGCTTTAAAATATGATTGAAAGTGATTGGACTATTTGCTAATTCTTTCTTTTTAACTCAGAGGTACTAGCAAAGGTTAGGTTAGGGAGTGAAGACTTCAATATATTGTCCTAGGCCAAGTCAAGGCCTAAGATGCAGTATAGAGAAAAGTGCTTTCGCCATCTTGTTTTTAAAAAGAAAGAATGTTGCAATTTTAAATTGGGTTGGTTCCCCTAGTTCATAAAATCCTACAGGTCATCTTGTAGTTTATGTCCTGTGGGTTTTATGTGTGAGACTGTGCATGGCACGATGGTCAAATTTCGTGAGCCAGAAGTGTTCTTATTTCTGGCCGCATACCAATGGCTTTAAAATATGATTGAAAGTGATTGGACTATTTGCTAATTCTTTCTTTTTAACTCAGAGGTACTAGCAAAGGTTAGGTTAGGGAGTGAAGACTTCAATATATTGTCCTAGGCCAAGTCAAGGCCTAAGATGCAGTATAGAGAAAAGTGCTTTCGCCATCTTGTTTTTAAAAAGAAAGAATGTTGCAATTTTAAATTGGGTTGGTTCCCCTAGTTCATAAAATCCTACAGGTCATCTTGTAGTTTATGTCCTGTGGGTTTTATGTGTGAGACTGTGCATGGCACGATGGTCAAATTTCGTGAGCCAGAAGTGTTCTTATTTCTGGCCGCATACCAATGGCTTTAAAATATGATTGAAAGTGATTGGACTATTTGCTAATTCTTTCTTTTTAACTCAGAGGTACTAGCAAAGGTTAGGTTAGGGAGTGAAGACTTCAATATATTGTCCTAGGCCAAGTCAAGGCCTAAGATGCAGTATAGAGAAAAGTGCTTTCGCCATCTTGTTTTTAAAAAGAAAGAATGTTGCAATTTTAAATTGGGTTGGTTCCCCTAGTTCATAAAATCCTACAGGTCATCTTGTAGTTTATGTCCTGTGGGTTTTATGTGTGAGACTGTGCATGGCACGATGGTCAAATTTCGTGAGCCAGAAGTGTTCTTATTTCTGGCCGCATACCAATGGCTTTAAAATATGATTGAAAGTGATTGGACTATTTGCTAATTCTTTCTTTTTAACTCAGAGGTACTAGCAAAGGTTAGGTTAGGGAGTGAAGACTTCAATATATTGTCCTAGGCCAAGTCAAGGCCTAAGATGCAGTATAGAGAAAAGTGCTTTCGCCATCTTGTTTTTAAAAAGAAAGAATGTTGCAATTTTAAATTGGTTTGGTTCCCCTAGTTCATAAAATCCTACAGGTCATCTTGTAGTTTATGTCCTGTGGGTTTTATGTGTGAGACTGTGCATGGCACGATGGTCAAATTTTGTGAGCCAGAAGTGTTCTTATTTCTGGCCGCATACCAATGGCTTTAAAATATGATTGAAAGTGATTGGACTATTTGCTAATTCTTTCTTTTTAACTCAGAGGTACTAGCAAAGGTTAGGTTAGGGAGTGAAGACTTCAATATATTGTCCTAGGCCAAGTCAAGGCCTAAGATGCAGTATAGAGAAAAGTGCTTTCGCCATCTTGTTTTTAAAAAGAAAGAATGTTGCAATTTTAAATTGGGTTGGTTCCCCTAGTTCATAAAATCCTACAGGTCATCTTGTAGTTTATGTCCTGTGGGTTTTATGTGTGAGACTGTGCATGGCACGATGGTCAAATTTCGTGAGCCAGAAGTGTTCTTATTTCTGGCCGCATACCAATGGCTTTAAAATATGATTGAAAGTGATTGGACTATTTGCTAATTCTTTCTTTTTAACTCAGAGGTACTAGCAAAGGTTAGGTTAGGGAGTGAAGACTTCAATATATTGTCCTAGGCCAAGTCAAGGCCTAAGATGCAGTATAGAGAAAAGTGCTTTCGCCATCTTGTTTTTAAAAAGAAAGAATGTTGCAATTTTAAATTGGGTTGGTTCCCCTAGTTCATAAAATCCTACAGGTCATCTTGTAGTTTATGTCCTGTGGGTTTTATGTGTGAGACTGTGCATGGCACGATGGTCAAATGTCGTGAGCCAGAAGTGTTCTTATTTCTGGCCGCATACCAATGGCTTTAAAATATGATTGAAAGTGATTGGACTATTTGCTAATTCTTTCTTTTTAACTCAGAGGTACTAGCAAAGGTTAGGTTAGGGATTGAAGACTTCAATATATTGTCCTAGGCCAAGTCAAGGCCTAAGATGCAGTATAGAGAAAAGTGCTTTCGCCATCTTGTTTTTAAAAAGAAAGAATGTTGCAATTTTAAATTGGGTTGGTTCCCCTAGTTCATAAAATCCTACAGGTCATCTTGTAGTTTATGTCCTGTGGGTTTTATGTGTGAGACTGTGCATGGCACGATGGTCAAATTTCGTGAGCAAGAAGTGTTCTTATTTCTGGCCGCATACCAATGGCTTTAAAATATGATTGAAAGTGATTGGACTATTTGCTAATTCTTTCTTTTTAACTCAGAGGTACTAGCAAAGGTTAGGTTAGGGAGTGAAGACTTCAATATATTGTCCTAGGCCAAGTCAAGGCCTAAGATGCAGTATAGAGAAAAGTGCTTTCGCCATCTTGTTTTTAAAAAGAAAGAATGTTGCAATTTTAAATTGGGTTGGTTCCCCTAGTTCATAAAATCCTACAGGTCATCTTGTAGTTTATGTCCTGTGGGTTTTATGTGTGAGACTGTGCATGGCACGATGGTCAAATTTCGTGAGCCAGAAGTGTTCTTATTTCTGGCCGCATACCAATGGCTTTAAAATATGATTGAAAGTGATTGGACTATTTGCTAATTCTTTCTTTTTAACTCAGAGGTACTAGCAAAGGTTAGGTTAGGGAGTGAAGACTTCAATATATTGTCCTAGGCCAAGTCAAGGCCTAAGATGCAGTATAGAGAAAAGTGCTTTCGCCATCTTGTTTTTAAAAAGAAAGAATGTTGCAATTTTAAATTGGGTTGGTTCCCCTAGTTCATAAAATCCTACAGGTCATCTTGTAGTTTATGTCCTGTGGGTTTTATGTGTGAGACTGTGCATGGCACGATGGTCAAATTTTGTGAGCCAGAAGTGTTCTTATTTCTGGCCGCATACCAATGGCTTTAAAATATGATTGAAAGTGATTGGACTATTTGCTAATTCTTTCTTTTTAACTCAGAGGTACTAGCAAAGGTTAGGTTAGGGAGTGAAGACTTCAATATATTGTCCTAGGCCAAGTCAAGGCCTAAGATGCAGTATAGAGAAAAGTGCTTTCGCCATCTTGTTTTTAAAAAGAAAGAATGTTGCAATTTTAAATTGGGTTGGTTCCCCTAGTTCATAAAATCCTACAGGTCATCTTGTAGTTTATGTCCTGTGGGTTTTATGTGTGAGACTGTGCATGGCACGATGGTCAAATTTCGTGAGCCAGAAGTGTTCTTATTTCTGGCCGCATACCAATGGCTTTAAAATATGATTGAAAGTGATTGGACTATTTGCTAATTCTTTCTTTTTAACTCAGAGGTACTAGCAAAGGTTAGGTTAGGGAGTGAAGACTTCAATATATTGTCCTAGGCCAAGTCAAGGCCTAAGATGCAGTATAGAGAAAAGTGCTTTCGCCATCTTGTTTTTAAAAAGAAAGAATGTTGCAATTTTAAATTGGGTTGGTTCCCCTAGTTCATAAAATCCTACAGGTCATCTTGTAGTTTATGTCCTGTGGGTTTTATGTGTGAGACTGTGCATGGCACGATGGTCAAATTTCGTGAGCCAGAAGTGTTCTTATTTCTGGCCGCATACCAATGGCTTTAAAATATGATTGAAAGTGATTGGACTATTTGCTAATTCTTTCTTTTTAACTCAGAGGTACTAGCAAAGGTTAGGTTAGGGAGTGAAGACTTCAATATATTGTCCTAGGCCAAGTCAAGGCCTAAGATGCAGTATAGAGAAAAGTGCTTTCACCATCTTGTTTTTAAAAAGAAAGAATGTTGCCATTTTAAATTGGGTTGGTTCCCCTAGTTCATAAAATCCTACAGGTCATCTTGTAGTTTATGTCCTGTGGGTTTTATGTGTGAGACTGTGCATGGCACGATGGTCAAATTTCGTGAGCCAGAAGTGTTCTTATTTCTGGCCGCATACCAATGGCTTTAAAATATGATTGAAAGTGATTGGACTATTTGCTAATTCTTTCTTTTTAACTCAGAGGTACTAGCAAAGGTTAGGTTAGGGAGTGAAGACTTCAATATATTGTCCTAGGCCAAGTCAAGGCCTAAGATGCAGTATAGAGAAAAGTGCTTTCACCATCTTGTTTTTAAAAAGAAAGAATGTTGCCATTTTAAATTGGGTTGGTTCCCCTAGTTCATAAAATCCTACAGGTCATCTTGTAGTTTATGTCCTGTGGGTTTTATGTGTGAGACTGTGCATGGCACGATGGTCAAATTTCGTGAGCCAGAAGTGTTCTTATTTCTGGCCGCATACCAATGGCTTTAAAATATGATTGAAAGTGATTGGACTATTTGCTAATTCTTTCTTTTTAACTCAGAGGTACTAGCAAAGGTTAGGTTAGGGAGTGAAGACTTCAATATATTGTCCTAGGCCAAGTCAAGGCCTAAGATGCAGTATAGAGAAAAGTGCTTTCGCCATCTTGTTTTTAAAAAGAAAGAATGTTGCAATTTTAAATTGGGTTGGTTCCCCTAGTTCATAAAATCCTACAGGTCATCTTGTAGTTTATGTCCTGTGGGTTTTATGTGTGAGACTGTGCATGGCACGATGGTCAAATTTCGTGAGCAAGAAGTGTTCTTATTTCTGGCCGCATACCAATGGCTTTAAAATATGATTGAAAGTGATTGGACTATTTGCTAATTCTTTCTTTTTAACTCAGAGGTACTAGCAAAGGTTAGGTTAGGGAGTGAAGACTTCAATATATTGTCCTAGGCCAAGTCAAGGCCTAAGATGCAGTATAGAGAAAAGTGCTTTCGCCATCTTGTTTTTAAAAAGAAAGAATGTTGCAATTTTAAATTGGTTTGGTTCCCCTAGTTCATAAAATCCTACAGGTCATCTTGTAGTTTATGTCCTGTGGGTTTTATGTGTGAGACTGTGCATGGCACGATGGTCAAATTTTGTGAGCCAGAAGTGTTCTTATTTCTGGCCGCATACCAATGGCTTTAAAATATGATTGAAAGTGATTGGACTATTTGCTAATTCTTTCTTTTTAACTCAGAGGTACTAGCAAAGGTTAGGTTAGGGAGTGAAGACTTCAATATATTGTCCTAGGCCAAGTCAAGGCCTAAGATGCAGTATAGAGAAAAGTGCTTTCGCCATCTTGTTTTTAAAAAGAAAGAATGTTGCAATTTTAAATTGGGTTGGTTCCCCTAGTTCATAAAATCCTACAGGTCATCTTGTAGTTTATGTCCTGTGGGTTTTATGTGTGAGACTGTGCATGGCACGATGGTCAAATTTCGTGAGCCAGAAGTGTTCTTATTTCTGGCCGCATACCAATGGCTTTAAAATATGATTGAAAGTGATTGGACTATTTGCTAATTCTTTCTTTTTAACTCAGAGGTACTAGCAAAGGTTAGGTTAGGGAGTGAAGACTTCAATATATTGTCCTAGGCCAAGTCAAGGCCTAAGATGCAGTATAGAGAAAAGTGCTTTCACCATCTTGTTTTTAAAAAGAAAGAATGTTGCCATTTTAAATTGGGTTGGTTCCCCTAGTTCATAAAATCCTACAGGTCATCTTGTAGTTTATGTCCTGTGGGTTTTATGTGTGAGACTGTGCATGGCACGATGGTCAAATTTCGTGAGCCAGAAGTGTTCTTATTTCTGGCCGCATACCAATGGCTTTAAAATATGATTGAAAGTGATTGGACTATTTGCTAATTCTTTCTTTTTAACTCAGAGGTACTAGCAAAGGTTAGGTTAGGGAGTGAAGACTTCAATATATTGTCCTAGGCCAAGTCAAGGCCTAAGATGCAGTATAGAGAAAAGTGCTTTCGCCATCTTGTTTTTAAAAAGAAAGAATGTTGCAATTTTAAATTGGGTTGGTTCCCCTAGTTCATAAAATCCTACAGGTCATCTTGTAGTTTATGTCCTGTGGGTTTTATGTGTGAGACTGTGCATGGCACGATGGTCAAATTTCGTGAGCCAGAAGTGTTCTTATTTCTGGCCGCATACCAATGGCTTTAAAATATGATTGAAAGTGATTGGACTATTTGCTAATTCTTTCTTTTTAACTCAGAGGTACTAGCAAAGGTTAGGTTAGGGAGTGAAGACTTCAATATATTGTCCTAGGCCAAGTCAAGGCCTAAGATGCAGTATAGAGAAAAGTGCTTTCGCCATCTTGTTTTTAAAAAGAAAGAATGTTGCAATTTTAAATTGGGTTGGTTCCCCTAGTTCATAAAATCCTACAGGTCATCTTGTAGTTTATGTCCTGTGGGTTTTATGTGTGAGACTGTGCATGGCACGATGGTCAAATTTTGTGAGCCAGAAGTGTTCTTATTTCTGGCCGCATACCAATGGCTTTAAAATATGATTGAAAGTGATTGGACTATTTGCTAATTCTTTCTTTTTAACTCAGAGGTACTAGCAAAGGTTAGGTTAGGGAGTGAAGACTTCAATATATTGTCCTAGGCCAAGTCAAGGCCTAAGATGCAGTATAGAGAAAAGTGCTTTCGCCATCTTGTTTTTAAAAAGAAAGAATGTTGCAATTTTAAATTGGGTTGGTTCCCCTAGTTCATAAAATCCTACAGGTCATCTTGTAGTTTATGTCCTGTGGGTTTTATGTGTGAGACTGTGCATGGCACGATGGTCAAATTTCGTGAGCCAGAAGTGTTCTTATTTCTGGCCGCATACCAATGGCTTTAAAATATGATTGAAAGTGATTGGACTATTTGCTAATTCTTTCTTTTTAACTCAGAGGTACTAGCAAAGGTTAGGTTAGGGAGTGAAGACTTCAATATATTGTCCTAGGCCAAGTCAAGGCCTAAGATGCAGTATAGAGAAAAGTGCTTTCACCATCTTGTTTTTAAAAAGAAAGAATGTTGCCATTTTAAATTGGGTTGGTTCCCCTAGTTCATAAAATCCTACAGGTCATCTTGTAGTTTATGTCCTGTGGGTTTTATGTGTGAGACTGTGCATGGCACGATGGTCAAATTTCGTGAGCCAGAAGTGTTCTTATTTCTGGCCGCATACCAATGGCTTTAAAATATGATTGAAAGTGATTGGACTATTTGCTAATTCTTTCTTTTTAACTCAGAGGTACTAGCAAAGGTTAGGTTAGGGAGTGAAGACTTCAATATATTGTCCTAGGCCAAGTCAAGGCCTAAGATGCAGTATAGAGAAAAGTGCTTTCGCCATCTTGTTTTTAAAAAGAAAGAATGTTGCAATTTTAAATTGGGTTGGTTCCCCTAGTTCATAAAATCCTACAGGTCATCTTGTAGTTTATGTCCTGTGGGTTTTATGTGTGAGACTGTGCATGGCACGATGGTCAAATTTCGTGAGCCAGAAGTGTTCTTATTTCTGGCCGCATACCAATGGCTTTAAAATATGATTGAAAGTGATTGGACTATTTGCTAATTCTTTCTTTTTAACTCAGAGGTACTAGCAAAGGTTAGGTTAGGGAGTGAAGACTTCAATATATTGTCCTAGGCCAAGTCAAGGCCTAAGATGCAGTATAGAGAAAAGTGCTTTCGCCATCTTGTTTTTAAAAAGAAAGAATGTTGCAATTTTAAATTGGGTTGGTTCCCCTAGTTCATAAAATCCTACAGGTCATCTTGTAGTTTATGTCCTGTGGGTTTTATGTGTGAGACTGTGCATGGCACGATGGTCAAATTTCGTGAGCCAGAAGTGTTCTTATTTCTGGCCGCATACCAATGGCTTTAAAATATGATTGAAAGTGATTGGACTATTTGCTAATTCTTTCTTTTTAACTCAGAGGTACTAGCAAAGGTTAGGTTAGGGAGTGAAGACTTCAATATATTGTCCTAGGCCAAGTCAAGGCCTAAGATGCAGTATAGAGAAAAGTGCTTTCGCCATCTTGTTTTTAAAAAGAAAGAATGTTGCAATTTTAAATTGGGTTGGTTCCCCTAGTTCATAAAATCCTACAGGTCATCTTGTAGTTTATGTCCTGTGGGTTTTATGTGTGAGACTGTGCATGGCACGATGGTCAAATTTCGTGAGCCAGAAGTGTTCTTATTTCTGGCCGCATACCAATGGCTTTAAAATATGATTGAAAGTGATTGGACTATTTGCTAATTCTTTCTTTTTAACTCAGAGGTACTAGCAAAGGTTAGGTTAGGGAGTGAAGACTTCAATATATTGTCCTAGGCCAAGTCAAGGCCTAAGATGCAGTATAGAGAAAAGTGCTTTCGCCATCTTGTTTTTAAAAAGAAAGAATGTTGCAATTTTAAATTGGGTTGGTTCCCCTAGTTCATAAAATCCTACAGGTCATCTTGTAGTTTATGTCCTGTGGGTTTTATGTGTGAGACTGTGCATGGCACGATGGTCAAATTTCGTGAGCCAGAAGTGTTCTTATTTCTGGCCGCATACCAATGGCTTTAAAATATGATTGAAAGTGATTGGACTATTTGCTAATTCTTTCTTTTTAACTCAGAGGTACTAGCAAAGGTTAGGTTAGGGAGTGAAGACTTCAATATATTGTCCTAGGCCAAGTCAAGGCCTAAGATGCAGTATAGAGAAAAGTGCTTTCGCCATCTTGTTTTTAAAAAGAAAGAATGTTGCAATTTTAAATTGGGTTGGTTCCCCTAGTTCATAACATCCTACAGGTCATCTTGTAGTTTATGTCCTGTGGGTTTTATGTGTGAGACTGTGCATGGCACGATGGTCAAATTTCGTGAGCCAGAAGTGTTCTTATTTCTGGCCGCATACCAATGGCTTTAAAATATGATTGAAAGTGATTGGACTATTTGCTAATTCTTTCTTTTTAACTCAGAGGTACTAGCAAAGGTTAGGTTAGGGAGTGAAGACTTCAATATATTGTCCTAGGCCAAGTCAAGGCCTAAGATGCAGTATAGAGAAAAGTGCTTTCCTCATCTTGTTTTTAAAAAGAAAGAATGTTGCAATTTTAAATTGGGTTGGTTCCCCTAGTTCATAAAATCCTACAGGTCATCTTGTAGTTTATGTCCTGTGGGTTTTATGTGTGAGACTGTGCATGGCACGATGGTCAAATGTCGTGAGCCAGAAGTGTTCTTATTTCTGGCCGCATACCAATGGCTTTAAAATATGATTGAAAGTGATTGGACTATTTGCTAATTCTTTCTTTTTAACTCAGAGGTACTAGCAAAGGTTAGGTTAGGGAGTGAAGACTTCAATATATTGTCCTAGGCCAAGTCAAGGCCTAAGATGCAGTATAGAGAAAAGTGCTTTCGCCATCTTGTTTTTAAAAAGAAAGAATGTTGCAATTTTAAATTGGGTTGGTTCCCCTAGTTCATAAAATCCTACAGGTCATCTTGTAGTTTATGTCCTGTGGGTTTTATGTGTGAGACTGTGCATGGCACGATGGTCAAATGTCGTGAGCCAGAAGTGTTCTTATTTCTGGCCGCATACCAATGGCTTTAAAATATGATTGAAAGTGATTGGACTATTTGCTAATTCTTTCTTTTTAACTCAGAGGTACTAGCAAAGGTTAGGTTAGGGATTGAAGACTTCAATATATTGTCCTAGGCCAAGTCAAGGCCTAAGATGCAGTATAGAGAAAAGTGCTTTCGCCATCTTGTTTTTAAAAAGAAAGAATGTTGCAATTTTAAATTGGGTTGGTTCCCCTAGTTCATAAAATCCTACAGGTCATCTTGTAGTTTATGTCCTGTGGGTTTTATGTGTGAGACTGTGCATGGCACGATGGTCAAATTTTGTGAGCCAGAAGTGTTCTTATTTCTGGCCGCATACCAATGGCTTTAAAATATGATTGAAAGTGATTGGACTATTTGCTAATTCTTTCTTTTTAACTCAGAGGTACTAGCAAAGGTTAGGTTAGGGAGTGAAGACTTCAATATATTGTCCTAGGCCAAGTCAAGGCCTAAGATGCAGTATAGAGAAAAGTGCTTTCGCCATCTTGTTTTTAAAAAGAAAGAATGTTGCAATTTTAAATTGGGTTGGTTCCCCTAGTTCATAAAATCCTACAGGTCATCTTGTAGTTTATGTCCTGTGGGTTTTATGTGTGAGACTGTGCATGGCACGATGGTCAAATTTCGTGAGCCAGAAGTGTTCTTATTTCTGGCCGCATACCAATGGCTTTAAAATATGATTGAAAGTGATTGGACTATTTGCTAATTCTTTCTTTTTAACTCAGAGGTACTAGCAAAGGTTAGGTTAGGGAGTGAAGACTTCAATATATTGTCCTAGGCCAAGTCAAGGCCTAAGATGCAGTATAGAGAAAAGTGCTTTCACCATCTTGTTTTTAAAAAGAAAGAATGTTGCCATTTTAAATTGGGTTGGTTCCCCTAGTTCATAAAATCCTACAGGTCATCTTGTAGTTTATGTCCTGTGGGTTTTATGTGTGAGACTGTGCATGGCACGATGGTCAAATTTCGTGAGCCAGAAGTGTTCTTATTTCTGGCCGCATACCAATGGCTTTAAAATATGATTGAAAGTGATTGGACTATTTGCTAATTCTTTCTTTTTAACTCAGAGGTACTAGCAAAGGTTAGGTTAGGGAGTGAAGACTTCAATATATTGTCCTAGGCCAAGTCAAGGCCTAAGATGCAGTATAGAGAAAAGTGCTTTCGCCATCTTGTTTTTAAAAAGAAAGAATGTTGCAATTTTAAATTGGGTTGGTTCCCCTAGTTCATAAAATCCTACAGGTCATCTTGTAGTTTATGTCCTGTGGGTTTTATGTGTGAGACTGTGCATGGCACGATGGTCAAATTTCGTGAGCCAGAAGTGTTCTTATTTCTGGCCGCATACCAATGGCTTTAAAATATGATTGAAAGTGATTGGACTATTTGCTAATTCTTTCTTTTTAACTCAGAGGTACTAGCAAAGGTTAGGTTAGGGAGTGAAGACTTCAATATATTGTCCTAGGCCAAGTCAAGGCCTAAGATGCAGTATAGAGAAAAGTGCTTTCGCCATCTTGTTTTTAAAAAGAAAGAATGTTGCAATTTTAAATTGGGTTGGTTCCCCTAGTTCATAAAATCCTACAGGTCATCTTGTAGTTTATGTCCTGTGGGTTTTATGTGTGAGACTGTGCATGGCACGATGGTCAAATTTCGTGAGCCAGAAGTGTTCTTATTTCTGGCCGCATACCAATGGCTTTAAAATATGATTGAAAGTGATTGGACTATTTGCTAATTCTTTCTTTTTAACTCAGAGGTACTAGCAAAGGTTAGGTTAGGGAGTGAAGACTTCAATATATTGTCCTAGGCCAAGTCAAGGCCTAAGATGCAGTATAGAGAAAAGTGCTTTCGCCATCTTGTTTTTAAAAAGAAAGAATGTTGCAATTTTAAATTGGGTTGGTTCCCCTAGTTCATAAAATCCTACAGGTCATCTTGTAGTTTATGTCCTGTGGGTTTTATGTGTGAGACTGTGCATGGCACGATGGTCAAATTTCGTGAGCAAGAAGTGTTCTTATTTCTGGCCGCATACCAATGGCTTTAAAATATGATTGAAAGTGATTGGACTATTTGCTAATTCTTTCTTTTTAACTCAGAGGTACTAGCAAAGGTTAGGTTAGGGAGTGAAGACTTCAATATATTGTCCTAGGCCAAGTCAAGGCCTAAGATGCAGTATAGAGAAAAGTGCTTTCGCCATCTTGTTTTTAAAAAGAAAGAATGTTGCAATTTTAAATTGGGTTGGTTCCCCTAGTTCATAAAATCCTACAGGTCATCTTGTAGTTTATGTCCTGTGGGTTTTATGTGTGAGACTGTGCATGGCACGATGGTCAAATTTCGTGAGCCAGAAGTGTTCTTATTTCTGGCCGCATACCAATGGCTTTAAAATATGATTGAAAGTGATTGGACTATTTGCTAATTCTTTCTTTTTAACTCAGAGGTACTAGCAAAGGTTAGGTTAGGGAGTGAAGACTTCAATATATTGTCCTAGGCCAAGTCAAGGCCTAAGATGCAGTATAGAGAAAAGTGCTTTCGCCATCTTGTTTTTAAAAAGAAAGAATGTTGCAATTTTAAATTGGGTTGGTTCCCCTAGTTCATAAAATCCTACAGGTCATCTTGTAGTTTATGTCCTGTGGGTTTTATGTGTGAGACTGTGCATGGCACGATGGTCAAATTTTGTGAGCCAGAAGTGTTCTTATTTCTGGCCGCATACCAATGGCTTTAAAATATGATTGAAAGTGATTGGACTATTTGCTAATTCTTTCTTTTTAACTCAGAGGTACTAGCAAAGGTTAGGTTAGGGAGTGAAGACTTCAATATATTGTCCTAGGCCAAGTCAAGGCCTAAGATGCAGTATAGAGAAAAGTGCTTTCGCCATCTTGTTTTTAAAAAGAAAGAATGTTGCAATTTTAAATTGGGTTGGTTCCCCTAGTTCATAAAATCCTACAGGTCATCTTGTAGTTTATGTCCTGTGGGTTTTATGTGTGAGACTGTGCATGGCACGATGGTCAAATTTCGTGAGCCAGAAGTGTTCTTATTTCTGGCCGCATACCAATGGCTTTAAAATATGATTGAAAGTGATTGGACTATTTGCTAATTCTTTCTTTTTAACTCAGAGGTACTAGCAAAGGTTAGGTTAGGGAGTGAAGACTTCAATATATTGTCCTAGGCCAAGTCAAGGCCTAAGATGCAGTATAGAGAAAAGTGCTTTCACCATCTTGTTTTTAAAAAGAAAGAATGTTGCCATTTTAAATTGGGTTGGTTCCCCTAGTTCATAAAATCCTACAGGTCATCTTGTAGTTTATGTCCTGTGGGTTTTATGTGTGAGACTGTGCATGGCACGATGGTCAAATTTCGTGAGCCAGAAGTGTTCTTATTTCTGGCCGCATACCAATGGCTTTAAAATATGATTGAAAGTGATTGGACTATTTGCTAATTCTTTCTTTTTAACTCAGAGGTACTAGCAAAGGTTAGGTTAGGGAGTGAAGACTTCAATATATTGTCCTAGGCCAAGTCAAGGCCTAAGATGCAGTATAGAGAAAAGTGCTTTCGCCATCTTGTTTTTAAAAAGAAAGAATGTTGCAATTTTAAATTGGGTTGGTTCCCCTAGTTCATAAAATCCTACAGGTCATCTTGTAGTTTATGTCCTGTGGGTTTTATGTGTGAGACTGTGCATGGCACGATGGTCAAATTTCGTGAGCCAGAAGTGTTCTTATTTCTGGCCGCATACCAATGGCTTTAAAATATGATTGAAAGTGATTGGACTATTTGCTAATTCTTTCTTTTTAACTCAGAGGTACTAGCAAAGGTTAGGTTAGGGAGTGAAGACTTCAATATATTGTCCTAGGCCAAGTCAAGGCCTAAGATGCAGTATAGAGAAAAGTGCTTTCGCCATCTTGTTTTTAAAAAGAAAGAATGTTGCAATTTTAAATTGGGTTGGTTCCCCTAGTTCATAAAATCCTACAGGTCATCTTGTAGTTTATGTCCTGTGGGTTTTATGTGTGAGACTGTGCATGGCACGATGGTCAAATGTCGTGAGCCAGAAGTGTTCTTATTTCTGGCCGCATACCAATGGCTTTAAAATATGATTGAAAGTGATTGGACTATTTGCTAATTCTTTCTTTTTAACTCAGAGGTACTAGCAAAGGTTAGGTTAGGGATTGAAGACTTCAATATATTGTCCTAGGCCAAGTCAAGGCCTAAGATGCAGTATAGAGAAAAGTGCTTTCGCCATCTTGTTTTTAAAAAGAAAGAATGTTGCAATTTTAAATTGGGTTGGTTCCCCTAGTTCATAAAATCCTACAGGTCATCTTGTAGTTTATGTCCTGTGGGTTTTATGTGTGAGACTGTGCATGGCACGATGGTCAAATTTTGTGAGCCAGAAGTGTTCTTATTTCTGGCCGCATACCAATGGCTTTAAAATATGATTGAAAGTGATTGGACTATTTGCTAATTCTTTCTTTTTAACTCAGAGGTACTAGCAAAGGTTAGGTTAGGGAGTGAAGACTTCAATATATTGTCCTAGGCCAAGTCAAGGCCTAAGATGCAGTATAGAGAAAAGTGCTTTCGCCATCTTGTTTTTAAAAAGAAAGAATGTTGCAATTTTAAATTGGGTTGGTTCCCCTAGTTCATAAAATCCTACAGGTCATCTTGTAGTTTATGTCCTGTGGGTTTTATGTGTGAGACTGTGCATGGCACGATGGTCAAATTTCGTGAGCCAGAAGTGTTCTTATTTCTGGCCGCATACCAATGGCTTTAAAATATGATTGAAAGTGATTGGACTATTTGCTAATTCTTTCTTTTTAACTCAGAGGTACTAGCAAAGGTTAGGTTAGGGAGTGAAGACTTCAATATATTGTCCTAGGCCAAGTCAAGGCCTAAGATGCAGTATAGAGAAAAGTGCTTTCACCATCTTGTTTTTAAAAAGAAAGAATGTTGCCATTTTAAATTGGGTTGGTTCCCCTAGTTCATAAAATCCTACAGGTCATCTTGTAGTTTATGTCCTGTGGGTTTTATGTGTGAGACTGTGCATGGCACGATGGTCAAATTTCGTGAGCCAGAAGTGTTCTTATTTCTGGCCGCATACCAATGGCTTTAAAATATGATTGAAAGTGATTGGACTATTTGCTAATTCTTTCTTTTTAACTCAGAGGTACTAGCAAAGGTTAGGTTAGGGAGTGAAGACTTCAATATATTGTCCTAGGCCAAGTCAAGGCCTAAGATGCAGTATAGAGAAAAGTGCTTTCGCCATCTTGTTTTTAAAAAGAAAGAATGTTGCAATTTTAAATTGGGTTGGTTCCCCTAGTTCATAAAATCCTACAGGTCATCTTGTAGTTTATGTCCTGTGGGTTTTATGTGTGAGACTGTGCATGGCACGATGGTCAAATTTCGTGAGCCAGAAGTGTTCTTATTTCTGGCCGCATACCAATGGCTTTAAAATATGATTGAAAGTGATTGGACTATTTGCTAATTCTTTCTTTTTAACTCAGAGGTACTAGCAAAGGTTAGGTTAGGGAGTGAAGACTTCAATATATTGTCCTAGGCCAAGTCAAGGCCTAAGATGCAGTATAGAGAAAAGTGCTTTCGCCATCTTGTTTTTAAAAAGAAAGAATGTTGCAATTTTAAATTGGGTTGGTTCCCCTAGTTCATAAAATCCTACAGGTCATCTTGTAGTTTATGTCCTGTGGGTTTTATGTGTGAGACTGTGCATGGCACGATGGTCAAATTTCGTGAGCCAGAAGTGTTCTTATTTCTGGCCGCATACCAATGGCTTTAAAATATGATTGAAAGTGATTGGACTATTTGCTAATTCTTTCTTTTTAACTCAGAGGTACTAGCAAAGGTTAGGTTAGGGAGTGAAGACTTCAATATATTGTCCTAGGCCAAGTCAAGGCCTAAGATGCAGTATAGAGAAAAGTGCTTTCGCCATCTTGTTTTTAAAAAGAAAGAATGTTGCAATTTTAAATTGGGTTGGTTCCCCTAGTTCATAAAATCCTACAGGTCATCTTGTAGTTTATGTCCTGTGGGTTTTATGTGTGAGACTGTGCATGGCACGATGGTCAAATTTCGTGAGCCAGAAGTGTTCTTATTTCTGGCCGCATACCAATGGCTTTAAAATATGATTGAAAGTGATTGGACTATTTGCTAATTCTTTCTTTTTAACTCAGAGGTACTAGCAAAGGTTAGGTTAGGGAGTGAAGACTTCAATATATTGTCCTAGGCCAAGTCAAGGCCTAAGATGCAGTATAGAGAAAAGTGCTTTCGCCATCTTGTTTTTAAAAAGAAAGAATGTTGCCATTTTAAATTGGGTTGGTTCCCCTAGTTCATAAAATCCTACAGGTCATCTTGTAGTTTATGTCCTGTGGGTTTTATGTGTGAGACTGTGCATGGCACGATGGTCAAATTTCGTGAGCCAGAAGTGTTCTTATTTCTGGCCGCATACCAATGGCTTTAAAATATGATTGAAAGTGATTGGACTATTTGCTAATTCTTTCTTTTTAACTCAGAGGTACTAGCAAAGGTTAGGTTAGGGAGTGAAGACTTCAATATATTGTCCTAGGCCAAGTCAAGGCCTAAGATGCAGTATAGAGAAAAGTGCTTTCGCCATCTTGTTTTTAAAAAGAAAGAATGTTGCAATTTTAAATTGGGTTGGTTCCCCTAGTTCATAAAATCCTACAGGTCATCTTGTAGTTTATGTCCTGTGGGTTTTATGTGTGAGACTGTGCATGGCACGATGGTCAAATTTCGTGAGCCAGAAGTGTTCTTATTTCTGGCCGCATACCAATGGCTTTAAAATATGATTGAAAGTGATTGGACTATTTGCTAATTCTTTCTTTTTAACTTAGAGGTACTAGCAAAGGTTAGGTTAGGGAGTGAAGACTTCAATATATTGTCCTAGGCCAAGTCAAGGCCTAAGATGCAGTATAGAGAAAAGTGCTTTCGCCATCTTGTTTTTAAAAAGAAAGAATGTTGCAATTTTAAATTGGGTTGGTTCCCCTAGTTCATAAAATCCTACAGGTCATCTTGTAGTTTATGTCCTGTGGGTTTTATGTGTGAGACTGTGCATGGCACGATGGTCAAATGTCGTGAGCCAGAAGTGTTCTTATTTCTGGCCGCATACCAATGGCTTTAAAATATGATTGAAAGTGATTGGACTATTTGCTAATTCTTTCTTTTAACTCAGAGGTACTAGCAAAGGTTAGGTTAGGGAGTGAAGACTTCAATATATTGTCCTAGGCCAAGTCAAGGCCTAAGATGCAGTATAGAGAAAAGTGCTTTCGCCATCTTGTTTTTAAAAAGAAAGAATGTTGCAATTTTAAATTGGGTTGGTTCCCCTAGTTCATAAAATCCTACAGGTCATCTTGTAGTTTATGTCTGTGGGTTTTATGTGTGAGACTGTGCCATGGCACGATGGTCAAATTTCGTGAGCCAGAAGTGTTCTTATTTCTGGCCGCATACCAATGGCTTTAAAAATATGATTGAAAGTGATTGGACTATTTGCTAATTCTTTCTTTTTAACTCAGAGGTACTAGCAAAGGTTAGGTTAGGGATTGAAGACTTCAATATATTGTCCTAGGCCAAGTCAAGGCCTAAGATGCAGTATAGAGAAAAGTGCTTTCGCATCTTGTTTTAAAAAGAAAGAATGTTGCAATTTTAAATTGGGTTGGTTCCCCTAGTTCATAAAATCCTACAGGTCATCTTGTAGTTTATGTCCTGTGGGTTTTATGTGTGAGACTGTGCATGGCACGATGGTCAAATTTCGTGAGCCAGAAGTGTTTCTTATTTCTGGCCGCATACCAATGGCTTAAAATATGATTGAAAGTGATTGGACTATTTGCTAATTCTTCTTTTTTAACTCAGAGGTACTAGCAAAGGTTAGGTTAGGGAGTGAAGACTTCAATATATTGTCCTAGGCCAAGTCAAGGCCTAAGATGCAGTATAGAGAAAAGTGCTTTCACCATCTTGTTTTTAAAAGAAAGAATGTTGCATTTTAAATTGGGTTGGTTCCCCTAGTTCATAAAATCCTACAGGTCATCTTGTAGTTTATGTCCTGTGGGTTTTATGTGTGAGACTGTGCATGGCACGATGGTCAAATTTCGTGAGCCAGAAGTGTTCTTATTTCTGGCCGCATACCAATGGCTTTAAAATATGATTGAAAGTGATTGGACTATTTTGCTAATTCTTTCTTTTTAACTCAGAGGTACTAGCAAAGGTTAGGTTAGGGAGTGAAGACTTCAATATATTGTCCTAGGCCAAGTCAAGGCCTAAGATGCAGTATAGAGAAAAGTGCTTTCGCCATCTTGTTTTTAAAAAGAAAGAATGTTGCAATTTTAAATTGGTTGGTTCCCCTAGTTCATAAAATCCTACAGGTCATCTTGTAGTTTATGGTCCTGTGGGTTTTATGTGTGAGACTGTGCATGGCACGATGGTCAAATTTCGTGAGCCAGAAGTGTTCTTATTTCTGGCCGCATACCAATGGCTTTAAAATATGATTGAAAGTGATTGGACTATTTGCTAATTCTTTCTTTTTAACTCAGAGGTACTAGCAAAGGTTAGGTTAGGGAGTGAAGACTTCAATATATTGTCCTAGGCCAAGTCAAGGCCTAAGATGCAGTATAGAGAAAAGTGCTTTCGCCATCTTGTTTTTAAAAAGAAAGAATGTTGCAATTTTAAATTGGGTTGGTTCCCCTAGTTCATAAAATCCTACAGGTCATCTTGTAGTTTATGTCCTGTGGGTTTTATGTGTGAGACTGTGCATGGCACGATGGTCAAATGTCGTGAGCCAGAAGTGTTCTTATTTCTGGCCGCATACAATGGCTTTAAAATATGATTGAAAGTGATTGGACTATTTGCTAATTCTTTCTTTTTAACTCAGAGGTACTAGCAAAGGTTAGGTTAGGGATTGAAGACTTCAATATATTGTCCTAGGCCAAGTCAAGGCCTAAGATGCAGTATAGAGAAAAGTGCTTTCGCCATCTTGTTTTTAAAAAGAAAGAATGTTGCAATTTAAATTGGGTTGGTTCCCCTAGTTCATAAAATCCTACAGGTCATCTTGTAGTTTATGTCCTGTGGGTTTTATGTGTGAGACTGTGCATGGCACGATGGTCAAATTTTGTGAGCCAGAAGTGTTCTATTTCTGGCCGCATACCAATGGCTTTAAAATATGATTGAAAGTGATTGGACTATTTGCTAATTCTTTCTTTTTAACTCAGAGGTACTAGCAAGGTTAGGTTAGGGAGTGAAGACTTCAATATATTGTCCTAGGCCAAGTCAAGGCCTAAGATGCAGTATAGAGAAAAGTGCTTTCGCCATCTTGTTTTTAAAAAGAAAGAATGTTGCAATTTTAAATTGGGTTGGTTCCCCTAGTTCATAAAATCCTACAGGTCATCTTGTAGTTTATGTCCTGTGGGTTTTATGTGTGAGACTGTGCATGGCACGATGGTCAAATTTCGTGAGCCAGAAGTGTTCTTATTTCTGGCCGCATACCAATGGCTTTAAAATATGATTGAAAGTGATTGGACTATTTGCTAATTCTTTCTTTTTAACTCAGAGGTACTAGCAAAGGTTAGGTTAGGGAGTGAAGACTTCAATATATTGTCCTAGGCCAAGTCAAGGCCTAAGATGCAGTATAGAGAAAGTGCTTTCGCCATCTTGTTTTTAAAAAGAAAGAATGTTGCAATTTTAAATTGGGTTGGTTCCCCTAGTTCATAAAATCCTACAGGTCATCTTGTAGTTTATGTCCTGTGGGTTTTATGTGTGAGACTGTGCATGGCACGATGGTCAAATTTCGTGAGCAGAAGTGTTCTTATTTCTGGCCGCATACCAATGGCTTTAAAATATGATTGAAAGTGATTGGACTATTTGCTAATTCTTTCTTTTTAACTCAGAGGTACTAGCAAAGGTTAGGTTAGGGAGTGAAGACTTCAATATATTGTCCTAGGCCAAGTCAAGGCCTAAGATGCAGTATAGAGAAAAGTGCTTTCGCCATCTTGTTTTTAAAAAGAAAGAATGTTGCAATTTTAAATTGGGTTGGTTCCCCTAGTTCATAAAATCCTACAGGTCATCTTGTAGTTTATGTCCTGTGGGTTTTATGTGTGAGACTGTGCATGGCACGATGGTCAAATTTCGTGAGCCAGAAGTGTTCTTATTTCTGGCCGCATACCAATGGCTTTAAAATATGATTGAAAGTGATTGGACTATTTGCTAATTCTTTCTTTTTAACTCAGAGGTACTAGCAAAGGTTAGGTTTAGGGAGTGAAGACTTCAATATATTGTCCTAGGCCAAGTCAAGGCCTAAGATGCAGTATAGAGAAAAGTGCTTTCGCCATCTTGTTTTTAAAAAGAAAGAATGTTGCAATTTTAAATTGGGTTGGTTCCCCTAGTTCATAAAATCCTACAGGTCATCTTGTAGTTTATGTCCTGTGGGTTTTATGTGTGAGACTGTGCATGGCACGATGGTCAAATTTCGTGAGCCAGAAGTGTTCTTATTTCTGGCCGCATACCAATGGCTTTAAATATGATTGAAAGTGATTGGGACTATTGCTAATTCTTTCTTTTTAACTCAGAGGTACTAGCAAAGGTTAGGTTAGGGAGTGAAGACTTCAATATATTGTCCTAGGCCAAGTCAAGGCCTAAGATGCAGTATAGAGAAAAGTGCTTTCGCCATCTTGTTTTTAAAAAGAAAGAATGTTGCAATTTTAAATTGGTTGGTTCCCCTAGTTCATAAAATCCTACAGGTCATCTTGTAGTTTATGTCCTGTGGGTTTTATGTGTGAGACTGTGCATGGCACGATGGTCAAATTTCGTGAGCCAGAAGTGTTCTTATTTCTGGCCGCATACAATGGCTTTAAAATATGATTGAAAGTGATTGGACTATTTGCTAATTCTTTCTTTTGAACTCAGAGGTACTAGCAAAGGTTAGGTTAGGGAGTGAAGACTTCAATATATTGTCCTAGGCCAAGTCAAGGCCTAAGATGCAGTATAGAGAAAAGTGCTTTCGCCATCTTGTTTTTAAAAAGAAAGAATGTTGCAATTTTAAATTGGGTTGGTTCCCCTAGTTCATAAAATCCTACAGGTCATCTTGTAGTTTATGTCCTGTGGGTTTTATGTGTGAGACTGTGCATGGCACGATGGTCAAATTTCGTGAGCCAGAAGTGTTCTTATTTCTGGCCGCATACCAATGGCTTTAAAATATGATTGAAAGTGATTGGACTATTTGCTAATTCTTTCTTTTTAACTCAGAGGTACTAGCAAAGGTTAGGTTAGGGAGTGAAGACTTCAATATATTGTCCTAGGCCAAGTCAAGGCCTAAGATGCAGTATAGAGAAAAGTGCTTTCGCCATCTTGTTTTTAAAAAGAAAGAATGTTGCAATTTTAAATTGGGTTGGTTCCCCTAGTTCATAAAATCCTACAGGTCATCTTGTAGTTTATGTCCTGTGGGTTTTATGTGTGAGACTGTGCATGGCACGATGGTCAAATGTCGTGAGCCAGAAGTGTTCTTATTTCTGGCCGCATACCAATGGCTTTAAAATATGATTGAAAGTGATTGGACTATTTGCTAATTCTTTCTTTTTAACTCAGAGGTACTAGCAAAGGTTAGGTTAGGGATTGAAGACTTCAATATATTGTCCTAGGCCAAGTCAAGGCCTAAGATGCAGTATAGAGAAAAGTGCTTTCGCCATCTTGTTTTTAAAAAGAAAGAATTTTGCAATTTTAAATTGGGTTGGTTCCCCTAGTTCATAAAATCCTACAGGTCATCTTGTAGTTTATGTCCTGTGGGTTTTATGTGTGAGACTGTGCATGGCACGATGGTCAAATTCGTGAGCAAGAGTGTTCTTATTTCTGGCCGCATACCAATGGCTTTAAAATATGATTGAAAGTGATTGGACTATTTGCTAATTCTTTCTTTTTAACTCAGAGGTACTAGCAAAGGTTAGGTTAGGGAGTGAAGACTTCAATATATTGTCCTAGGCCAAGTCAAGGCCTAAGATGCAGTATAGAGAAAAGTGCTTTCGCCATCTTGTTTTTAAAAAGAAAGAATGTTGCAATTTTAAATTGGGTTGGTTCCCCTTGTTCATAAAATCCTACAGGTCATCTTGTAGTTTATGTCCTGTGGGTTTTATGTGTGAGACTGTGCATGGCACGATTGGTCAAATTTTCGTGAGCCAGAAGTGTTCTTATTTCTGGCCGCATACCAATGGCTTTAAAATATGATTGAAAGTGATTGGACTATTTGCTAATTCTTTCTTTTTAACTCAGAGGTACTAGCAAAGGTTAGGTTAGGGAGTGAAGACTTCAATATATTGTCCTAGGCCAAGTCAAGGCCTAAGATGCAGTATAGAGAAAAGTGCTTTCGCCATCTTGTTTTTAAAAAGAAAGAATGTTGCAATTTTAAATTGGGTTGGTTCCCCTAGTTCATAAAATCCTACAGGTCATCTTGTAGTTTATGTCCTGTGGGTTTTATGTGTGAGACTGTGCATGGCACGATGGTCAAATTTGTGAGCCAGAAGTGTTCTTATTTCTGGCCGCATACCAATGGCTTTAAAATATGATTGAAAGTGATTGGACTATTTGCTAATTCTTTCTTTTTAACTCAGAGGTACTAGCAAAGGTTAGGTTAGGGAGTGAAGACTTCAATATATTGTCCTAGGCCAAGTCAAGGCCTAAGATGCAGTATAGAGAAAAGTGCTTTCGCCATCTTGTTTTTAAAAAGAAAGAATGTTGCAATTTTAAATTGGGTTGGTTCCCCTAGTTCATAAAATCCTACAGGTCATCTTGTAGTTTATGTCCTGTGGGTTTTATGTGTGAGACTGTGCATGGCACGATGGTCAAATTTCGTGAGCCAGAAGTGTTCTTATTTCTGGCCGCATACCAATGGCTTTAAAATATGATTGAAAGTGATTGGACTATTTGCTAATTCTTTCTTTTTAACTCAGAGGTACTAGCAAAGGTTAGGTTAGGGAGTGAAGACTTCAATATATTGTCCTAGGCCAAGTCAAGGCCTAAGATGCAGTATAGAGAAAAGTGCTTTCACCATCTTGTTTTTAAAAAGAAAGAATGTTGCCATTTTAAATTGGGTTGGTTCCCCTAGTTCATAAAATCCTACAGGTCATCTTGTAGTTTATGTCCTGTGGGTTTTATGTGTGAGACTGTGCATGGCACGATGGTCAAATTTCGTGAGCCAGAAGTGTTCTTATTTCTGGCCGCATACCAATGGCTTTAAAATATGATTGAAAGTGATTGGACTATTTGCTAATTCTTTCTTTTTAACTCAGAGGTACTAGCAAAGGTTAGGTTAGGAGTGAAGACTTCAATATATTGTCCTAGGCCAAGTCAAGGCCTAAGATGCAGTATAGAGAAAAGTGCTTTCACCATCTTGTTTTTAAAAAGAAAGAATGTTGCCATTTTAAATTGGGTTGGTTCCCCTAGTTCATAAAATCCTACAGGTCATCTTGTAGTTTATGTCCTGTGGGTTTTTATGTGTGAGACTGTGCATGGCACGATGGTCAAATTTCGTGAGCCAGAAGTGTTCTATTTCTGGCCGCATACCAATGGCTTTAAAATATGATTGAAAGTGATTGGACTATTTGCTAATTCTTTCTTTTTAACTCAGAGGTACTAGCAAAGGTTAGGTTGGGAGTGAAGACTTCAATATATTGTCCTAGGCCAAGTCAAGGCCTAAGATGCAGTATAGAGAAAAGTGCTTTCGCCATCTTGTTTTTAAAAAGAAAGAATGTTGCAATTTTAAATTGGGTTGGTTCCCCTAGTTCATAAAATCCTACAGGTCATCTTGTAGTTTATGTCCTGTGGGTTTTATGTGTGAGACTGTGCATGGCACGATGGTCAAATTTCGTGAGCCAGAAGTGTTCTTATTTCTGGCCGCATACCAATGGCTTTAAAATATGATTGAAAGTGATTGGACTATTTGCTAATTCTTTCTTTTTAACTCAGAGGTACTAGCAAAGGTTAGGTTAGGGAGTGAAGACTTCAATATATTGTCCTAGGCCAAGTCAAGGCCTAAGATGCAGTATAGAGAAAAGTGCTTTCGCCATCTTGTTTTTAAAAAGAAAGAATGTTGCAATTTTAAATTGGGTTGGTTCCCCTAGTTCATAAAATCCTACAGGTCATCTTGTAGTTTATGTCCTGTGGGTTTTATGTGTGAGACTGTGCATGGCACGATGGTCAAATTTTGTGAGCCAGAAGTGTTCTTATTTCTGGCCGCATACCAATGGCTTTAAAATATGATTGAAAGTGATTGGACTATTTGCTAATTCTTTCTTTTTAACTCAGAGGTACTAGCAAAGGTTAGGTTAGGGAGTGAAGACTTCAATATATTGTCCTAGGCCAAGTCAAGGCCTAAGATGCAGTATAGAGAAAAGTGCTTTCGCCATCTTGTTTTTAAAAAGAAAGAATGTTGCAATTTTAAATTGGGTTGGTTCCCCTAGTTCATAAAATCCTACAGGTCATCTTGTAGTTTATGTCCTGTGGGTTTTATGTGTGAGACTGTGCATGGCACGATGGTCAAATTTCGTGAGCCAGAAGTGTTCTTATTTCTGGCCGCATACCAATGGCTTTAAAATATGATTGAAAGTGATTGGACTATTTGCTAATTCTTTCTTTTTAACTCAGAGGTACTAGCAAAGGTTAGGTTAGGGAGTGAAGACTTCAATATATTGTCCTAGGCCAAGTCAAGGCCTAAGATGCAGTATAGAGAAAAGTGCTTTCACCATCTTGTTTTTAAAAAGAAAGAATGTTGCCATTTTAAATTGGGTTGGTTCCCCTAGTTCATAAAATCCTACAGGTCATCTTGTAGTTTATGTCCTGTGGGTTTTATGTGTGAGACTGTGCATGGCACGATGGTCAAATTTCGTGAGCCAGAAGTGTTCTTATTTCTGGCCGCATACCAATGGCTTTAAAATATGATTGAAAGTGATTGGACTATTTGCTAATTCTTTCTTTTTAACTCAGAGGTACTAGCAAAGGTTAGGTTAGGGAGTGAAGACTTCAATATATTGTCCTAGGCCAAGTCAAGGCCTAAGATGCAGTATAGAGAAAAGTGCTTTCGCCATCTTGTTTTTAAAAAGAAAGAATGTTGCAATTTTAAATTGGGTTGGTTCCCCTAGTTCATAAAATCCTACAGGTCATCTTGTAGTTTATGTCCTGTGGGTTTTATGTGTGAGACTGTGCATGGCACGATGGTCAAATTTCGTGAGCCAGAAGTGTTCTTATTTCTGGCCGCATACCAATGGCTTTAAAATATGATTGAAAGTGATTGGACTATTTGCTAATTCTTTCTTTTTAACTCAGAGGTACTAGCAAAGGTTAGGTTAGGGAGTGAAGACTTCAATATATTGTCCTAGGCCAAGTCAAGGCCTAAGATGCAGTATAGAGAAAAGTGCTTTCGCCATCTTGTTTTTAAAAAGAAAGAATGTTGCAATTTTAAATTGGGTTGGTTCCCCTAGTTCATAAAATCCTACAGGTCATCTTGTAGTTTATGTCCTGTGGGTTTTATGTGTGAGACTGTGCATGGCACGATGGTCAAATTTCGTGAGCCAGAAGTGTTCTTATTTCTGGCCGCATACCAATGGCTTTAAAATATGATTGAAAGTGATTGGACTATTTGCTAATTCTTTCTTTTTAACTCAGAGGTACTAGCAAAGGTTAGGTTAGGGAGTGAAGACTTCAATATATTGTCCTAGGCCAAGTCAAGGCCTAAGATGCAGTATAGAGAAAAGTGCTTTCGCCATCTTGTTTTTAAAAAGAAAGAATGTTGCAATTTTAAATTGGGTTGGTTCCCCTAGTTCATAAAATCCTACAGGTCATCTTGTAGTTTATGTCCTGTGGGTTTTATGTGTGAGACTGTGCATGGCACGATGGTCAAATTTCGTGAGCCAGAAGTGTTCTTATTTCTGGCCGCATACCAATGGCTTTAAAATATGATTGAAAGTGATTGGACTATTTGCTAATTCTTTCTTTTTAACTCAGAGGTACTAGCAAAGGTTAGGTTAGGGAGTGAAGACTTCAATATATTGTCCTAGGCCAAGTCAAGGCCTAAGATGCAGTATAGAGAAAAGTGCTTTCGCCATCTTGTTTTTAAAAAGAAAGAATGTTGCAATTTTAAATTGGGTTGGTTCCCCTAGTTCATAAAATCCTACAGGTCATCTTGTAGTTTATGTCCTGTGGGTTTTATGTGTGAGACTGTGCATGGCACGATGGTCAAATTTCGTGAGCCAGAAGTGTTCTTATTTCTGGCCGCATACCAATGGCTTTAAAATATGATTGAAAGTGATTGGACTATTTGCTAATTCTTTCTTTTTAACTCAGAGGTACTAGCAAAGGTTAGGTTAGGGAGTGAAGACTTCAATATATTGTCCTAGGCCAAGTCAAGGCCTAAGATGCAGTATAGAGAAAAGTGCTTTCGCCATCTTGTTTTTAAAAAGAAAGAATGTTGCAATTTTAAATTGGGTTGGTTCCCCTAGTTCATAAAATCCTACAGGTCATCTTGTAGTTTATGTCCTGTGGGTTTTATGTGTGAGACTGTGCATGGCACGATGGTCAAATTTCGTGAGCCAGAAGTGTTCTTATTTCTGGCCGCATACCAATGGCTTTAAAATATGATTGAAAGTGATTGGACTATTTGCTAATTCTTTCTTTTTAACTCAGAGGTACTAGCAAAGGTTAGGTTAGGGAGTGAAGACTTCAATATATTGTCCTAGGCCAAGTCAAGGCCTAAGATGCAGTATAGAGAAAAGTGCTTTCGCCATCTTGTTTTTAAAAAGAAAGAATGTTGCAATTTTAAATTGGGTTGGTTCCCCTAGTTCATAAAATCCTACAGGTCATCTTGTAGTTTATGTCCTGTGGGTTTTATGTGTGAGACTGTGCATGGCACGATGGTCAAATTTCGTGAGCCAGAAGTGTTCTTATTTCTGGCCGCATACCAATGGCTTTAAAATATGATTGAAAGTGATTGGACTATTTGCTAATTCTTTCTTTTTAACTCAGAGGTACTAGCAAAGGTTAGGTTAGGGAGTGAAGACTTCAATATATTGTCCTAGGCCAAGTCAAGGCCTAAGATGCAGTATAGAGAAAAGTGCTTTCGCCATCTTGTTTTTAAAAAGAAAGAATGTTGCAATTTTAAATTGGGTTGGTTCCCCTAGTTCATAAAATCCTACAGGTCATCTTGTAGTTTATGTCCTGTGGGTTTTATGTGTGAGACTGTGCATGGCACGATGGTCAAATTTCGTGAGCCAGAAGTGTTCTTATTTCTGGCCGCATACCAATGGCTTTAAAATATGATTGAAAGTGATTGGACTATTTGCTAATTCTTTCTTTTTAACTCAGAGGTACTAGCAAAGGTTAGGTTAGGGAGTGAAGACTTCAATATATTGTCCTAGGCCAAGTCAAGGCCTAAGATGCAGTATAGAGAAAAGTGCTTTCGCCATCTTGTTTTTAAAAAGAAAGAATGTTGCAATTTTAAATTGGGTTGGTTCCCCTAGTTCATAAAATCCTACAGGTCATCTTGTAGTTTATGTCCTGTGGGTTTTATGTGTGAGACTGTGCATGGCACGATGGTCAAATTTCGTGAGCCAGAAGTGTTCTTATTTCTGGCCGCATACCAATGGCTTTAAAATATGATTGAAAGTGATTGGACTATTTGCTAATTCTTTCTTTTTAACTCAGAGGTACTAGCAAAGGTTAGGTTAGGGAGTGAAGACTTCAATATATTGTCCTAGGCCAAGTCAAGGCCTAAGATGCAGTATAGAGAAAAGTGCTTTCGCCATCTTGTTTTTAAAAAGAAAGAATGTTGCAATTTTAAATTGGGTTGGTTCCCCTAGTTCATAAAATCCTACAGGTCATCTTGTAGTTTATGTCCTGTGGGTTTTATGTGTGAGACTGTGCATGGCACGATGGTCAAATTTCGTGAGCCAGAAGTGTTCTTATTTCTGGCCGCATACCAATGGCTTTAAAATATGATTGAAAGTGATTGGACTATTTGCTAATTCTTTCTTTTTAACTCAGAGGTACTAGCAAAGGTTAGGTTAGGGAGTGAAGACTTCAATATATTGTCCTAGGCCAAGTCAAGGCCTAAGATGCAGTATAGAGAAAAGTGCTTTCGCCATCTTGTTTTTAAAAAGAAAGAATGTTGCAATTTTAAATTGGGTTGGTTCCCCTAGTTCATAAAATCCTACAGGTCATCTTGTAGTTTATGTCCTGTGGGTTTTATGTGTGAGACTGTGCATGGCACGATGGTCAAATTTCGTGAGCCAGAAGTGTTCTTATTTCTGGCCGCATACCAATGGCTTTAAAATATGATTGAAAGTGATTGGACTATTTGCTAATTCTTTCTTTTTAACTCAGAGGTACTAGCAAAGGTTAGGTTAGGGAGTGAAGACTTCAATATATTGTCCTAGGCCAAGTCAAGGCCTAAGATGCAGTATAGAGAAAAGTGCTTTCGCCATCTTGTTTTTAAAAAGAAAGAATGTTGCAATTTTAAATTGGGTTGGTTCCCCTAGTTCATAAAATCCTACAGGTCATCTTGTAGTTTATGTCCTGTGGGTTTTATGTGTGAGACTGTGCATGGCACGATGGTCAAATTTCGTGAGCCAGAAGTGTTCTTATTTCTGGCCGCATACCAATGGCTTTAAAATATGATTGAAAGTGATTGGACTATTTGCTAATTCTTTCTTTTTAACTCAGAGGTACTAGCAAAGGTTAGGTTAGGGAGTGAAGACTTCAATATATTGTCCTAGGCCAAGTCAAGGCCTAAGATGCAGTATAGAGAAAAGTGCTTTCGCCATCTTGTTTTTAAAAAGAAAGAATGTTGCAATTTTAAATTGGGTTGGTTCCCCTAGTTCATAAAATCCTACAGGTCATCTTGTAGTTTATGTCCTGTGGGTTTTATGTGTGAGACTGTGCATGGCACGATGGTCAAATTTCGTGAGCCAGAAGTGTTCTTATTTCTGGCCGCATACCAATGGCTTTAAAATATGATTGAAAGTGATTGGACTATTTGCTAATTCTTTCTTTTTAACTCAGAGGTACTAGCAAAGGTTAGGTTAGGGAGTGAAGACTTCAATATATTGTCCTAGGCCAAGTCAAGGCCTAAGATGCAGTATAGAGAAAAGTGCTTTCGCCATCTTGTTTTTAAAAAGAAAGAATGTTGCAATTTTAAATTGGGTTGGTTCCCCTAGTTCATAAAATCCTACAGGTCATCTTGTAGTTTATGTCCTGTGGGTTTTATGTGTGAGACTGTGCATGGCACGATGGTCAAATTTCGTGAGCCAGAAGTGTTCTTATTTCTGGCCGCATACCAATGGCTTTAAAATATGATTGAAAGTGATTGGACTATTTGCTAATTCTTTCTTTTTAACTCAGAGGTACTAGCAAAGGTTAGGTTAGGGAGTGAAGACTTCAATATATTGTCCTAGGCCAAGTCAAGGCCTAAGATGCAGTATAGAGAAAAGTGCTTTCGCCATCTTGTTTTTAAAAAGAAAGAATGTTGCAATTTTAAATTGGGTTGGTTCCCCTAGTTCATAAAATCCTACAGGTCATCTTGTAGTTTATGTCCTGTGGGTTTTATGTGTGAGACTGTGCATGGCACGATGGTCAAATTTCGTGAGCCAGAAGTGTTCTTATTTCTGGCCGCATACCAATGGCTTTAAAATATGATTGAAAGTGATTGGACTATTTGCTAATTCTTTCTTTTTAACTCAGAGGTACTAGCAAAGGTTAGGTTAGGGAGTGAAGACTTCAATATATTGTCCTAGGCCAAGTCAAGGCCTAAGATGCAGTATAGAGAAAAGTGCTTTCGCCATCTTGTTTTTAAAAAGAAAGAATGTTGCAATTTTAAATTGGGTTGGTTCCCCTAGTTCATAAAATCCTACAGGTCATCTTGTAGTTTATGTCCTGTGGGTTTTATGTGTGAGACTGTGCATGGCACGATGGTCAAATTTCGTGAGCCAGAAGTGTTCTTATTTCTGGCCGCATACCAATGGCTTTAAAATATGATTGAAAGTGATTGGACTATTTGCTAATTCTTTCTTTTTAACTCAGAGGTACTAGCAAAGGTTAGGTTAGGGAGTGAAGACTTCAATATATTGTCCTAGGCCAAGTCAAGGCCTAAGATGCAGTATAGAGAAAAGTGCTTTCGCCATCTTGTTTTTAAAAAGAAAGAATGTTGCAATTTTAAATTGGGTTGGTTCCCCTAGTTCATAAAATCCTACAGGTCATCTTGTAGTTTATGTCCTGTGGGTTTTATGTGTGAGACTGTGCATGGCACGATGGTCAAATTTCGTGAGCCAGAAGTGTTCTTATTTCTGGCCGCATACCAATGGCTTTAAAATATGATTGAAAGTGATTGGACTATTTGCTAATTCTTTCTTTTTAACTCAGAGGTACTAGCAAAGGTTAGGTTAGGGAGTGAAGACTTCAATATATTGTCCTAGGCCAAGTCAAGGCCTAAGATGCAGTATAGAGAAAAGTGCTTTCGCCATCTTGTTTTTAAAAAGAAAGAATGTTGCAATTTTAAATTGGGTTGGTTCCCCTAGTTCATAAAATCCTACAGGTCATCTTGTAGTTTATGTCCTGTGGGTTTTATGTGTGAGACTGTGCATGGCACGATGGTCAAATTTCGTGAGCCAGAAGTGTTCTTATTTCTGGCCGCATACCAATGGCTTTAAAATATGATTGAAAGTGATTGGACTATTTGCTAATTCTTTCTTTTTAACTCAGAGGTACTAGCAAAGGTTAGGTTAGGGAGTGAAGACTTCAATATATTGTCCTAGGCCAAGTCAAGGCCTAAGATGCAGTATAGAGAAAAGTGCTTTCGCCATCTTGTTTTTAAAAAGAAAGAATGTTGCAATTTTAAATTGGGTTGGTTCCCCTAGTTCATAAAATCCTACAGGTCATCTTGTAGTTTATGTCCTGTGGGTTTTATGTGTGAGACTGTGCATGGCACGATGGTCAAATTTCGTGAGCCAGAAGTGTTCTTATTTCTGGCCGCATACCAATGGCTTTAAAATATGATTGAAAGTGATTGGACTATTTGCTAATTCTTTCTTTTTAACTCAGAGGTACTAGCAAAGGTTAGGTTAGGGAGTGAAGACTTCAATATATTGTCCTAGGCCAAGTCAAGGCCTAAGATGCAGTATAGAGAAAAGTGCTTTCGCCATCTTGTTTTTAAAAAGAAAGAATGTTGCAATTTTAAATTGGGTTGGTTCCCCTAGTTCATAAAATCCTACAGGTCATCTTGTAGTTTATGTCCTGTGGGTTTTATGTGTGAGACTGTGCATGGCACGATGGTCAAATTTCGTGAGCCAGAAGTGTTCTTATTTCTGGCCGCATACCAATGGCTTTAAAATATGATTGAAAGTGATTGGACTATTTGCTAATTCTTTCTTTTTAACTCAGAGGTACTAGCAAAGGTTAGGTTAGGGAGTGAAGACTTCAATATATTGTCCTAGGCCAAGTCAAGGCCTAAGATGCAGTATAGAGAAAAGTGCTTTCGCCATCTTGTTTTTAAAAAGAAAGAATGTTGCAATTTTAAATTGGGTTGGTTCCCCTAGTTCATAAAATCCTACAGGTCATCTTGTAGTTTATGTCCTGTGGGTTTTATGTGTGAGACTGTGCATGGCACGATGGTCAAATTTCGTGAGCCAGAAGTGTTCTTATTTCTGGCCGCATACCAATGGCTTTAAAATATGATTGAAAGTGATTGGACTATTTGCTAATTCTTTCTTTTTAACTCAGAGGTACTAGCAAAGGTTAGGTTAGGGAGTGAAGACTTCAATATATTGTCCTAGGCCAAGTCAAGGCCTAAGATGCAGTATAGAGAAAAGTGCTTTCGCCATCTTGTTTTTAAAAAGAAAGAATGTTGCAATTTTAAATTGGGTTGGTTCCCCTAGTTCATAAAATCCTACAGGTCATCTTGTAGTTTATGTCCTGTGGGTTTTATGTGTGAGACTGTGCATGGCACGATGGTCAAATTTCGTGAGCCAGAAGTGTTCTTATTTCTGGCCGCATACCAATGGCTTTAAAATATGATTGAAAGTGATTGGACTATTTGCTAATTCTTTCTTTTTAACTCAGAGGTACTAGCAAAGGTTAGGTTAGGGAGTGAAGACTTCAATATATTGTCCTAGGCCAAGTCAAGGCCTAAGATGCAGTATAGAGAAAAGTGCTTTCGCCATCTTGTTTTTAAAAGAAAGAATGTTGCAATTTTAAATTGGGTTGGTTCCCCTAGTTCATAAAATCCTACAGGTCATCTTGTAGTTTATGTCCTGTGGGTTTTATGTGTGAGACTGTGCATGGCACGATGGTCAAATTTCGTGAGCCAGAAGTGTTCTTATTTCTGGCCGCATACCAATGGCTTTAAAATATGATTGAAAGTGATTGGACTATTTGCTAATTCTTTCTTTTTAACTCAGAGGTACTAGCAAAGGTTAGGTTAGGGAGTGAAGACTTCAATATATTGTCCTAGGCCAAGTCAAGGCCTAAGATGCAGTATAGAGAAAAGTGCTTTCGCCATCTTGTTTTTAAAAAGAAAGAATGTTGCAATTTTAAATTGGGTTGGTTCCCCTAGTTCATAAAATCCTACAGGTCATCTTGTAGTTTATGTCCTGTGGGTTTTATGTGTGAGACTGTGCATGGCACGATGGTCAAATTTCGTGAGCCAGAAGTGTTCTTATTTCTGGCCGCATACCAATGGCTTTAAAATATGATTGAAAGTGATTGGACTATTTGCTAATTCTTTCTTTTTAACTCAGAGGTACTAGCAAAGGTTAGGTTAGGGAGTGAAGACTTCAATATATTGTCCTAGGCCAAGTCAAGGCCTAAGATGCAGTATAGAGAAAAGTGCTTTCGCCATCTTGTTTTTAAAAAGAAAGAATGTTGCAATTTTAAATTGGGTTGGTTCCCCTAGTTCATAAAATCCTACAGGTCATCTTGTAGTTTATGTCCTGTGGGTTTTATGTGTGAGACTGTGCATGGCACGATGGTCAAATTTCGTGAGCCAGAAGTGTTCTTATTTCTGGCCGCATACCAATGGCTTTAAAATATGATTGAAAGTGATTGGACTATTTGCTAATTCTTTCTTTTTAACTCAGAGGTACTAGCAAAGGTTAGGTTAGGGAGTGAAGACTTCAATATATTGTCCTAGGCCAAGTCAAGGCCTAAGATGCAGTATAGAGAAAAGTGCTTTCGCCATCTTGTTTTTAAAAAGAAAGAATGTTGCAATTTTAAATTGGGTTGGTTCCCCTAGTTCATAAAATCCTACAGGTCATCTTGTAGTTTATGTCCTGTGGGTTTTATGTGTGAGACTGTGCATGGCACGATGGTCAAATTTCGTGAGCCAGAAGTGTTCTTATTTCTGGCCGCATACCAATGGCTTTAAAATATGATTGAAAGTGATTGGACTATTTGCTAATTCTTTCTTTTTAACTCAGAGGTACTAGCAAAGGTTAGGTTAGGGAGTGAAGACTTCAATATATTGTCCTAGGCCAAGTCAAGGCCTAAGATGCAGTATAGAGAAAAGTGCTTTCGCCATCTTGTTTTTAAAAAGAAAGAATGTTGCAATTTTAAATTGGGTTGGTTCCCCTAGTTCATAAAATCCTACAGGTCATCTTGTAGTTTATGTCCTGTGGGTTTTATGTGTGAGACTGTGCATGGCACGATGGTCAAATTTCGTGAGCCAGAAGTGTTCTTATTTCTGGCCGCATACCAATGGCTTTAAAATATGATTGAAAGTGATTGGACTATTTGCTAATTCTTTCTTTTTAACTCAGAGGTACTAGCAAAGGTTAGGTTAGGGAGTGAAGACTTCAATATATTGTCCTAGGCCAAGTCAAGGCCTAAGATGCAGTATAGAGAAAAGTGCTTTCGCCATCTTGTTTTTAAAAAGAAAGAATGTTGCAATTTTAAATTGGGTTGGTTCCCCTAGTTCATAAAATCCTACAGGTCATCTTGTAGTTTATGTCCTGTGGGTTTTATGTGTGAGACTGTGCATGGCACGATGGTCAAATTTCGTGAGCCAGAAGTGTTCTTATTTCTGGCCGCATACCAATGGCTTTAAAATATGATTGAAAGTGATTGGACTATTTGCTAATTCTTTCTTTTTAACTCAGAGGTACTAGCAAAGGTTAGGTTAGGGAGTGAAGACTTCAATATATTGTCCTAGGCCAAGTCAAGGCCTAAGATGCAGTATAGAGAAAAGTGCTTTCGCCATCTTGTTTTTAAAAAGAAAGAATGTTGCAATTTTAAATTGGGTTGGTTCCCCTAGTTCATAAAATCCTACAGGTCATCTTGTAGTTTATGTCCTGTGGGTTTTATGTGTGAGACTGTGCATGGCACGATGGTCAAATTTCGTGAGCCAGAAGTGTTCTTATTTCTGGCCGCATACCAATGGCTTTAAAATATGATTGAAAGTGATTGGACTATTTGCTAATTCTTTCTTTTTAACTCAGAGGTACTAGCAAAGGTTAGGTTAGGGAGTGAAGACTTCAATATATTGTCCTAGGCCAAGTCAAGGCCTAAGATGCAGTATAGAGAAAAGTGCTTTCCTCATCTTGTTTTTAAAAAGAAAGAATGTTGCAATTTTAAATTGGGTTGGTTCCCCTAGTTCATAAAATCCTACAGGTCATCTTGTAGTTTATGTCCTGTGGGTTTTATGTGTGAGACTGTGCATGGCACGATGGTCAAATGTCGTGAGCCAGAAGTGTTCTTATTTCTGGCCGCATACCAATGGCTTTAAAATATGATTGAAAGTGATTGGACTATTTGCTAATTCTTTCTTTTTAACTCAGAGGTACTAGCAAAGGTTAGGTTAGGGAGTGAAGACTTCAATATATTGTCCTAGGCCAAGTCAAGGCCTAAGATGCAGTATAGAGAAAAGTGCTTTCGCCATCTTGTTTTTAAAAAGAAAGAATGTTGCAATTTTAAATTGGGTTGGTTCCCCTAGTTCATAAAATCCTACAGGTCATCTTGTAGTTTATGTCCTGTGGGTTTTATGTGTGAGACTGTGCATGGCACGATGGTCAAATTTCGTGAGCCAGAAGTGTTCTTATTTCTGGCCGCATACCAATGGCTTTAAAATATGATTGAAAGTGATTGGACTATTTGCTAATTCTTTCTTTTTAACTCAGAGGTACTAGCAAAGGTTAGGTTAGGGAGTGAAGACTTCAATATATTGT
>NW_027664550.1:69410-72751 GCF_963921795.1 Nannobrachium achirus | reverse complement strand
GGTTTGATTTTTTTTATACTCTCGGCCAAATAGCAGATTTTTTTGGGGGGGAAATGATCCGCCCGGGATTTTGATTATTGCGATAATATCGTAAATCGCAATCTCTTTGGTCTCAATAATGGGGACATGGAGTGTTATGGTCCCATCCCTAGGAGGGAGTGATGTGATGGGCAGGGCAGTGTTGTTTTCGTCGATTAAAACTATGACGAAAAATGTTTGTCGAGTGTGTTTTTTTCACTGACAAAAACTAAATAAAAACTAAATAAAAACTGAGCTGTGATGGCTAAAACTAAGACTAAATATATTGTCAATTTCGTCAAAAATAAAAACTAGACTAAAACATTAGGGAGGGACTAGTAGAGAAGAGAGTAATTTTGTTTGGTTGCTCTCAAGTGTTGCGTGCTGAAAATAGCGGATCTACAAGCTCACAACGCGTCGTGCTGCGACGCGCTGCGACGCGCTGTGAGCTTGTAGATCGGCTATTTTCAGCACGCAACCAAGTGTAAAAGCAGTCATGATGCCATCAAGGCCTGCCAAAATACATTTCAGTTGACTAAATCAACTGTAGATTTAGTCGCCTAAAAACCTATGATATTTAGTCGACTAAAATTAGACTAAAACTAAAACTTTTCAGGTGACTAAATTAGGACTAAAACTAAATGACATTTTGTTCAAAAGACTATGACTAAAACTAAATCAAAATGTGCTTTCAAAAACAACATTGGGGCAGGGTACGGCATGGGGGAAAGGAGGAGGGACGGTGAGTGAGATGGTGGGAGAGGGGAGATAAGCTGGAGATGGATGGAGGGATGGAGGGATGGAGGGAGAGCGGGGGACGGAGAGAACAGAGGAGAGGAGAGGAGGAGGAGGATCGATAGGCTTGTTGCTGGAGGCTCATTTATAATGCAGACAGAGCAGGCAAGGAGTCTGAGTGCGTGTATATTGTTGTTATTAATGGGCTTGCAGTCGGTGCGTGTGTGTGTGTGTGTGTGTGTGTGTGTGTGCGTGTGCGTGTGCGTGTGTGTGTGCGTGTGCGTGTGCGTGTGTGTGTGTGTGTGTGTGTGTGTGTGCACGTGTGTGCGCGTGAGCGTGTGCGTGTGTGTGTGTGTGTGTGTGTGTGTGTCTGTGTGTGTGTGTGTGTGTGCGCGCGCGTGTGTGCGTGTGCACAACATGCCTATCTTTGGTTTGTTTACACATTACACTGAAACGCGCTAATGTATACCCATGTTTTAGTAATTGAGCATGAACTTTATTTGTGCATCACACGTACGTGTGTGTGTGTGTGTGTGTGTGTGTGTGTGTGTGTGTGTGTGTGTGTGTGTGTGTGCGTGTGTGTGTGTGTGTGTGCGTGTGTGTGTGTGTGTGTGTGTGTGTGTGTGTGTGTGTGTCATCGTGCTCTGCAGATACGCTGTGTTTGAACACGTAGCGAATACCTGTGCAAGCAGATGTTTTTTTTTTTTCAGTAATTGAGCGTGTCCCGGTTTGTTTGGTGTGTGTGTGTGTGTGTGTGTGTGTGTGTGTGTGTGTGTGTGTGTGTGTGTGTGTGTGTGTGCGCGCGCGTGCGTGCGCGTGCATGTGTGTGTGTGTGTGCGCGCGCGTGCGTGCGTGCCCGTGCATGTGTGTGTGTGTGATATTGAGTATATTTGACACACATGGGTGAGCTTGAGGCTCGGTTCTACCAACATGTACACACGTGCATATTAATGTAGTTTGAGCTGCTCATTCAAGGATTGGAAGGTTCTGTCAGCAATTAAACAGAAAAGATAACCACACGCGCCACTTTGTTGATTCGAGAATATTAACTGACGCCTGTATATCCTCAGAATGACTCGAGATATATAAAAAAAAAAGAAGAAGAAATGTTATGCACAAATTCTCATTTATTGCCTCGATAAATGTGCCTGCCTGCCGTGCTTAAAGTTTTGTAATCTTAAATGAGCATTTTACTGGATGAGTGTTCCCGTTTGTGACAGAGTGTGAATAATGCATTGTGCATGCAGGGCTGGACTTAATGAGGGGGAATCAATGATTCTGCTTTCGACCCAGTGCCGCGCTGCGAGCTTGTCGATCTGCTATTTTTGAAAACTCGTGAAAATTTGTGCAAATCTTTGAATATATCCTTTTTAAAGCGAACATTTGTAACTCCCTGATACATAATATTTCGAGATGGGGGTCAGCGGCCAAATACATGTAATTCTAGGGTCCTTAATGAAAAGGTTTGAGAAACACTGACGTAGAAACATGCGTTTTTCAAAACCTCACAAGCATTTTGAAGACATTTATAGAATCGAGTCAAAAATATTCAAAGACTTTTTTCAAAAATAGCGGATCTACACACTAAAAACTCATGGGTTATTCTATAACTCAATTTCTGGGTTGTTTCTGTTGGGTTACATTTCAGAGCGATAACCATTTCCTGGGTTATCGTGTTATTATCGTAACCCAATTCCAGTGTTGTTCGAGTTAGGTAAGGGGTAACCCATTTTTTGGGAACCATACTTGGGTTAGTGGTCTAGCTTTGGGCCAATCAGGGGACACACACTGCCCATAAACCTGTTTGAACATGGTTTGAACACTTTGCTGTTTGTAGCCATCTGCAGTGCAGAGACGAGACAGACAGAGAACGGAGTGAAAGATCAAATCAGACACTTCAGAAGATCAAACCCATCGTTAATGACTCCAGCTGCTGTGAGGATTAGTTTGACTTGCTAGCCTTGGTGAGTTCCAACTGTGTTTTGATAACCTAGCAGCTAAGTGGCTAATGTTTGTATTATGCTGAGCTGGTATTCCTATACAAGCTCGCAGCCTGGCACTCGCTTGTACAGTCTGCTATTTTTAAATAGTTAATGCATAAAATAATGGTTAAAGTAAGTAGGTCGGGAGTGGCTTATTGTCGGTATCAGCCGGTAACACGCGGGAGTCTGTCCCCGTTACAATGCGCTAGACCCCTGGGAGATGGACTGCTGAGGTGGAGCGCCACACCTACCATCAGCTCCCAGTACTTGCCGCACAACTTGCCAAGCCATGCTACTCATACGCTGAGTTGGCGGTGCCCGGAATCGAACCCATGACCTTGCGGTACAAAGGCGAGAGCTCTACCGACTGGTTAAAGTAATAATGCGTAATAAATGCGTTCCCGGGTCTTAACCCATTTAGGCCTAGAATTATTGACTGCTTTAACCAGTGAAAAATAGCAGATATACAAGCTCACAGCGCGGCACCGAGTGCCGCGCTGCGAGCTTGTAGATCCGCTATTTTTGAAAAAGTCGTGAAAATGTGTGCAAATCTTTGAATATATGTATTTTCAAAGCAAACGTTTGTAACTAAAATTTTGCTTCTGG
>NW_027664550.1:51910-64410 GCF_963921795.1 Nannobrachium achirus | reverse complement strand
CTCCCTTAGGGCATCTTATGGTACATATGCTGACTTATACTGTGTATTTATAAGTACCTGTGCTGCTACCTGCTATCTCTGCACTCTATCACTCTTTTCTGCATTGGATTGATGCCATTAAGATCATTTTGTTGTACACTTGTGTTCAATGACAAAATAAAATCCTCCATCCATCCATCCATCCATCCATCCATCCACCCATCCATCCAGAAGGGTGGGGATGGGGGCGAGGGGGGTGATGGAGAAGTTGGGGTGGAGCATTAGGGTGGAGCGTTCAATAAACGGATGACATACCGTATTCCCATTGATGTAATTTCCACTTATAAATATTTTACTGCATACTGTATCTCCCCCCGGAAACAGGCAAATAAACCAAAACAAATGAGCTGGCAGTGCCAGCGCTACATGCTAGAGGCACAGCAGACAAATGCACACAGTGTAATAATTTCATCATCGTGAAAATACAGCTTCAATTAATGTAGTATTCAGAGTTCAGACTATGAGAAAATACAGCTTACATTAAAGGACAACTTTGTTTTTTTACAACAAGGGTTCATATTTTAGATTGTAATAAGAGAAAAGAAAAGATGAGAGTTAAAATGTTTTCATTTACTGCTTTCTATTGTTTTAGAGATTTTAGTATTTTGATTTCAGAGGTTGGGGGCATGGGTTAAATTGTGTGGCTAAAACATTTTAGACACAATAAGCCGGCAATTTCTTTGTTACTATTTAAAACAGCCCCCATAAGTCACATCTGCCACTGAAAGATTGCGGTGCGTCTTAGGAATGGGCTTAGTAAGTCTAAAAATACATATTTAGCCACTTGCATGCATACCCCAACCTGGGGGCATGTATGCAAATCAAAATCATTAAAATTACTGTATGAAAACATTTTAACACTCAACTTTTCTTTTCTCTAATGACTATCTAAAATGTGAACCCTTGTTGTAAAAAAAACAAAGTTGTCCTTTAATGTAGTATTCAGACTATGAGAAAATACAGTTTACATTAATGTATTCAGACTATAAGAAAATACAGCTTTTTATTTATTCAGAAAAAGAAAGTGTGTATTTGTTCTGCCCACTGTAGAATCCTCTGCAGTGCTTTAACTGAGAGAGAATCTAACCTAAAAGAAATGACTGACCTTAAAATACAATTGAGCCAAGTTTAACTCCTTGAACACCTTGGCAGTAGTAGCATCCTCTGCCCCTTATTCCTCTGTAAAATACCTGTTGGTGAGTTTTCTACCCATATGTATTGTATTGTATTGTATTGCATTATATCATTTTATAATACATTACTGATGAATTGAGTACAATGGACTACATACAGTACAATGGAAACAAGGGGCCTTTTTTGTGATATCCTTTTAGCATAACATTTGACTGTACTAGCTGTACTGTTAACCCACTTACTAATAAAGTATTCAATCAATCAATCAATCAATCAATCAATCAATCAATCAATCAATCAACAGAACACAGAGGATGTCACTGTGTGACAAAGCAAAAAAACGGTTAGTCAAAATCGACATTGATATTTTTATTAAAAACTTTCTAAAACTCTACAGTCTGTAGGAGTGTTTTTACACGAGGCTAGCCGCTATAGGCTCTCAAACCATTAGATGTTTACGTTCAGGAATCTTTTGTATTTGTTGTTAAAGCCCAGCTTCACCCCTAAATGACTCTTGTTTTCTACCATTTACTCACCCTGCGAAGGGTTGAATTCATGGAGAATGTTTGTTTGGGTTGCAATGCCGTCACAGCGAATGAAGAATCCAAAAAGAAACGGCAAATAAAACTGAAAATACTTGACGAATTGAAGAAAATTGGGTTCCAAGATTAACAGTACACAGCAGCAATACTTGGTCATAAATCTGTTCATAAACTCTCCAACACAGCTCCGTACAGAGTCTAATCCATGAGCTGAGTAGGACTGTTTACACCAGCAGTGTTTTCAAGTTAAGTTTGAAGAGAAAGCGCTGAGCTTTGCTAAGTAATGAGGACACAGACATGGATTAGACCAGTTGGTCCTCAAAACTTTTCTGCATTCAGGCAGTGGTGTCAAGTAACAAAGTACATTTACTTAAGTACAATTTTGAGGTTATTTGTACGTTTACTTGAGTACCGGTATTTCCAATTTCCAATACTTTTACATCTAATCCACTACATCTCGGATTCAGATATTGTACATTTACTCCACTACAATTACTTTAAAAGTTACTTTGTCGATTTTGTATTACAAAACATACATTAACCACTTCACTCCTATACACATTCTGGCTATTTAATGATAATGATAATGAGTTTATTCATATAGCACATTTCCAGACATAGTCACAAAGTGTTTTACAGGGCAGGGTAAAACATTTGAAAATAGATATTCTGCATAAGAGTACTTTCTACTTTTGGTACTTTAAGTACATTTTCATAGCAATACTTTTGTACTTTTACTTTTGTAAATTTTGAATTCCAGACTTTTACTTGTAACATTTATTTCTACATTGCAGTATTGATACTTTTACTTAAGTTACAAGTTTGAGTACTTTTTCCACACGCACGCGCGCGCGCACGCACGCACGCACGCACGCACGCACGCACGCACGCACGCACGCACGCACACACACACACACACACACACACACACACACACACACACACACACACTCTCATGGCTTACCAGTGGGCCCTAGCCCACAGGTTGAGAACCACTGGATTGTACTCTGATAGTCGTGTTGGTTGGAGTTTGCAAACAGATCTTTTATATAGTTATTCTTTTCTGTTGTTAATCCTGGAACTCAATTTTCTCCAATTCATACATTCCTGGATTATTCATTTACAGTGATGAATCCAAGGCTTCAGAGGGGTGAGCAATTGATTGAAGAGAGATACATTTTTGCGGGTGAAGCATTGCTTTAATCATCTTCAGAAATGTATATTTCTAACTGATGAATTGAGTACAATGGGAACAATCCCCCTGGGGCGTTTTGTCTTATCCTTTTAACACAGCATTTGATTGTACAGCATGTATTGTTAACAAAACAAAACAAAATCAATATTTGATTGATGGAAGCCCAGATACTGTAAGAGCTGAGGTTTCCACAGATCTAGATGGAGACATCTCATGGCACTGTGTCTTTTTCCATAATTGAGCAGGTGGATAAAACTATACAAAAAGGATAAAACTACATAGAAAAAGACACATTCGAGCCCATTCTGGCTTCAGAGTTGGCCCCTAAGGGCTGGAAACTAGGCCAGCATGACTGCAGGCGGGGGGGGGGATCACATCGTTATGAGACAAGCTTTGACATTCATACAACTGGACATTCACTTCAAACAGACTGGAGGCAACAACACAGCAGTAGTAAAAGAGAAAGATAAAGAGAAAAGAGAAAAATGGGCGAAGTCTTGCGGGTCTTTTGGAGTCAGAACGGCAGAATGTGTTTGGTCGGGGGGGTTGTTGGCCTTTCTTTGATAGTAGTAGTGGAGAGAGAGGCAGGGAATGCAGAGGGAGACAAGAGAGTTGGTGGAGGGATACGGATAAAGTCTGCCTATCTGAAGCCAAAATGAGCCTGAACGCGTTGTTCTATTACGGTTTTATTCACCTGCTCTATGATAGATATAGATAATAGTCTATCTAATATCCTTCCTCTACTTACTCTCTCTTTCTCTCTCTCTCTGCATTTCCTGTCTCTCTATCTGATAGAGCAATGGTCTGGCCGGCTAGAAATTGAACGGCGGAGCCACAGATCAGGGCATTTTGCACCCATATCTTACCGTACGCACACTAACCACTCTGCTATACGGCAGACCCTCTGTCTCGCATCTTATCTGAGGTTCGGCGTGGCAGCATTTCTGAACGTGTATTTTTGCCAGGAGGTAAACAGACAGTTGATGTTGGAATAGCGAGTGGCCGGAAAGAAAACGATCAAACAACGACCGTCTGCTAAGTTGGTTTTGATATGGTCCACATGCCCTATGATGTATATTGAACTGATCGATTCAACAAAAAAAAAACGGTCTTATTAATTCAAATTAAGATATGGTATTATCATCCATGCATATGACGAAGCACTGTCTAGAATAACATTATAAAGAGCGCTTCGTGTCAAACTTTTATTTAGCTTTCCAAATATGACGATAACATTTGGATAATATTTAATAATTTGAATTTGATTTGACAAAACCTTTTCAGATAGGGGTCCGCGGGCCACATACATATAAATCTGCGGGTGATTGGCAGTGGTGTAAAGTAACTAAGTACATTTACTCAAGTACTGTTTTTAAGTACCATTTTGAGGTATTTTAAATAGTTTTACTTCTACCACACTACAAAGGCAAATAACTAGTTACTTAGTAGATTTGGATTATTATTACAAAACATACATTAGCCACTTCAGCCTTCAGTATATAGATTTCGGCCATTTGAAACAAGCTTACAAGCTTACAACGTGTCTTGATGCGATGCATTGTCAGCTTGTAAATGTGCTATTTTCAAAGCATTTTTAGACATTTCATACATTTGGAAACTTGTGAAATGGGACATTCTGACATAATGAGTACTTTTACTTTGTACTTCAAGACTTTTACTTGTAACTAACTATTTCCACATTGCAGTATTGATACTTTTACTTAAGTAAAAAGAGAATGTGAGTGCTTTTTCCACCACCGGTCATTGGCACAAAAAAGGTTTGAGAACCGCTGCTGTAGACAGTGCTGTGCCTAACAACAGCCCATAGCTGTTCTAAAATCTGTGTAAAGCACGGCCTCTTGGGACATTTTGGTTTTCATAGTGTCCCCTTTATTAACCCATTTAGGCCTAGAATTATTGAATGCTTTAACTATTGAAAAATAGCAGATATACAAGCTCACAGCGCGGCAGTGGCACCGAGTGCCGCGCTGCGAGCTTGTAGATCTGCTATTTTTGAGACTGCTATTTTTAAGACTTGCTTTTTTTGCAAGTCTTTGAATATATCTATTTAAAAGCAAACATTTGTAACTCAAATATTTCCTTCTGGGTGGTCCCTGGAACAACATATTTTGAGATGGGGGTCCGCAGCCAAAGACCTGTAAATTTGGGGGTCCTTGACATGGAAAAAGTTTGAGAACCACCGATTTAGAGGAAGGATTTAGAGAAGTCGGGTCAAAGATCGGGTCAAAGATATTCAAAGACTTTTCACGACATTTTCACGATAAAAAAAAAATAGCAGATCTACAAGCTCGCAGCGCGGCACTCAGTGCCGCGCTGTGAGCTTGTATATCTGCTATTTTTCAATAGTTAAAGCATAAAATAATGGTTAAAGTGGTTCAAATCTAACGCAAGTACGCGACTCTGGCACGTTCCCGGTATTTGAGTGTTAAGTAAGTCCGGCAGCAGCTCTGGCACGCTGCTTACATCATCTGGAGGGAGGATGACTGTGCTATTCTGAAAAATCAGACCAACCAGTGGAAAAAAAAACAGTGAGCGTCTGGCGGATGTTGGCAGCTACGGTGGCCTGGGGAGGACACATAAGAAAAGGTCTGTTTTCCTGGCTTGTATAGTAGCTAAAATAACACTGGTGGTGTGTCAGGACCATGCATAGTGTGTGTGTGTGTGTGTGTGTGTGTGTGTGTGTGTGTGTGTGTGTGTGTGTGTGTGTGTGTGTGTGTGTGTGTGTGTGTGTGTGTGTGTGTGTGTGTGTGTGTGTGTGTGTGTGTGTGTGTGTGTGTGTGCCCCAGCCAGAAACTCACAACTGAAGCTTTACTATCACTTCTCTTCTCGTCTGCAAATCAACGCGGGCACACGCACGCACGCACGCACGCACGCACGCACGCACGCACGCACGCACGCACGCACGCACGCACACACACACACACACACACACACACACACACACACACACACACACACACACACACACACACACACACACACACACACACACACACACACACACACACAGGCACATGTAGGTCAAGCTCATGAATAACATATACTCACACGAGTACTGAGATGCAGATAGTGGTAGACAGGAACACACACACACACACTCACACGTGCAGACACACACACACAAACACACACACACACACGTAGACAGACGGACACACACTCACACACACACACACACACACACACACACACACACAGCTGTGCACACTCCCAGATGCACACAAATACAGAAAACATAATTCTCACAAGTGTGTGCACGCACACAAACAAACAGTACTATGTGCAGACACACACACACATATCACACAGTCACGCACACACACATATCAAACTCACATGAGCACGTGCACACACACACCAGTGGCAGCAGTGCATTTTAAGAGATCTCTTCAGACACCTCAGAATCGAATGATGTCTCTCGTTTTTATTAACACAACCAGTCTCCTGGCCCGCACGCGCAATTAGTTCACTTTCCAGATGCCTTTTAATAAGCTCATGCCACTCAACCAGTCCAGTCTCCCCTCACCATTCTCTGTCTCTGCCTCTATCCCTCTCTGTCAGCCTCACACACACACACACACACACACACACACACACACACACACACACACACACACACACACACACACACACACGCACACGCGCGCGCGCGCGCATGCGCACGCACACACGTGCAGGAACGGAAAAGCTCAATTGCCACCCGGGTGCCCCGTGTGTTTCTGAAATGGATCCCAGGGAAGATCGGATTCGCCGAACTCAACTCAAAACGACCACATTAAAAAGTACAGGCGCTGAATGTCAGTAACATTGTCTGTGTGCACGTATTTAACTCAGTCTGACCAGAAACACCATCCCCACCTCTAAAATGTGAAAGAAGGGTGATCCTAGCCTGATACTTCAGTCCGCACATCACCACCCCCCTGTTGGTGTGGGTGTGTAGTGTGGACTGAACCCGGAGATATTTTATTTTATTTCAAGCGCGCCTGAAGAGCGGGCGCATTGAATGGGCCAATCAGGGCTGTAGACTTGAGGCACGTGGTATGCTGGTCCGGTCCCAGCCCCCTCCCTTCGGAGCTGTTCTGCCCACGTGAGATTCCATAGTGGACTCTGATTGGTGCTCTTCTGCCCACGTGAGCCGCTAGTGGACTCTGATTGGTCCGTGAAAACTGTCATGGCGGAGTCAGACTCGACTCGAATTCTTTTAATAAACAATACAATAGTGCTGTTTCATTACGTTTTAATACCATTTTGCACTAACGTAAACATGCAGTCATATAATATGTTATGAGAAATAACGTATTTTTGCAATGTCACGCCGCGTCGCCATCGGCGACACACGAGGCTGTGTGTGTGTATGTGTGTGACGTCAATAGGCTTTACCCCGCCCCCGCTGAAGTAGAATCTCCGTCCCCAGGCTCAGACTCAATCCCAAAACGAAGTGTGTGATTGAGTCTGGCGCTTGCAGTCAGGCTAGGGTGATCCCCCCCCCCCCCCATCCCCCCTGCACAGCATATAGACAGCACATATACCTATAGACCTTTCCTACGCTTAACTGACTGAAAAGTACGTTTCCCCCTCGTTGCGTCGAATTAAACTCTTTGCGCGGTCCAGGCTTGTTTATTGGACAAAATGGCGCGTTGTATTATAACAGCCAGCCGTGGACCAGGTAGTTTAGAATGGCAGGCGGCAAGCCTGCGTGACAGAGCCACCAAACACCAACTCATCAATTCAAATTCCACTGAAAGTGACTCTGTATGTGAGAGAGAGAGGAGAACAGGCGGATAAGAAAGATGAAGGACACACTCCCCCCCTCCCCCTCCCTCCCTCCCTCCCGCCGACTATAACGCACCAACCGCTGATGTGCTTTTGGGCGCGCGCACACACACACACACACACACACACACACACAAAAACCCCGCTTAACTGCAATTACTCCACTGGTAGAAGAACTGTGGTTTAATACTCTGAGCTTCTGTGCTTTCCCAGGTGTGAATGTGAGTTAACTGCAGAAATGTGGGAAGCAAAGGCAAAGTTTATACTTTGATGCTGTTGTCGGGCCCAGAAACCTCGTATCTCCAATAGGCCTGTGTGAACTTTTTTACTTCGTCAGACAATCGTGTGCGCAACAAAAGCGGTGAAAATAGCTGATCTACAAGCTGGCAACGTGTCGCCGTGCGACGCGTTGTTGAGCTTGTAGATCAGCTATTTACACTATTTGAAAATGTTCTTTATACCAATATAAATGGAACAGTGTTTAGACATACAAGGTTTTCCACCCAACAGCGACGACTTAATGTTCATTCTCAGACGTTTCTCAGTTAAAGTCCCCCCCCCCCCCCCAGAAAAGTTGAGGGAAAAAATAAACAAATTATAATCTCTTTGAAGCATTAAGTATACGGAGGCCAGAGAGATCACCTAGTCGGTTTGAAGCATTTATATGAGGTCAGTCTATTTGGAAACAGAGTTAATTACAAACTATTAATGGATTATGGAGACGTATAAACATAGTGACTGACACGTACATAAACTCTCTCTCTCTCTCTCTCTCTCTCTCTCTCTCTCTCTCTCTCTCTCTCACTTTAGCTCCAGAATTAGTCACACATAAACACACACACACAGAGGGGCGTCACAACAAATTCTGGGCCCTGGGTACAAGGATTCACTGCGGGCCCCCCATGAATGTTAACTATTGAAAAATAGCAGATATACCAGCTCACAGTGTGGCACCGAGTGCCGCGCTGCAAGCTTGTATATCTGCTATTTTTGAAAAATGTGTGCAAAAAAATGTGTGCAAGAAACCTATGTTTCCATGTCAGTGGTGCTCAAACCTTTTCATGTCAAGGACCAAGATGATATGTATTTGGCCACGGACCCCCATCTCAAAATATTTAGTTCCAGGGACCCCCCAGAAGCAAAATTTGAGTTACAAATGTTCGCTTAAAAAATACATATATTCAAAGATTTTCACAGCTTTTCAAAAATAGCAGATCTACAAGCTCACAGCGCGGCGCTGAGTGCCGCGCTGTGAGCTTGTAGATCAGCTATTTTTCAATATCTAAAGTTACTAGGGCCCCTCCACCTTGGGCCCTAGTAACTCAGTCCCACTCCCCCCCCTCCCCCCCTTTGTGACGCCCCTGCACACACACGTACACGAGGAGGACGCACGCACGCGGGCGCACGCACAAAAACATGGCCTGGAGCGTGTTGTATGATGAGAGAGCTCCGCTCACGTGTTTGTTGCACTGAAACACTTCCCACATAGAGCCGTTTCTCCTTCATACTCGGCATTAACACGTGTCTGTAGCTATCACACAGCGAGCAGGCAGGAGAGTGTTTTTTTGCAGGTCTTTCAGTCCGCATCCAAAAAAGCAACTGGGTTAAAGGAGCGAGAAACCCCGCCCCTTTATTTGTTTTATCAGAATTCAGAATATGAAAAGAAATCTAAAATGTAGGAGTGGTTTCTAAAATGTAGGAGTGGTTTCTAAAATGTAGGAGTGGTTTCTAAAATGTAGGAGTGGTTTCTAAAATGTAGGAGTGGTTATTTACAGTTGTATATATAAAACAAACGTTAATATTAATTAGATAAGCCACCTCACACCGAACTAATGGTAAACCGAGAGCAAATATGTAATGAGTGGCGCCAAATATTTCTTTTCAACCCAGAAACGGAAGTTCACAGAAATAGCCACAGAGACAGCAGAAAGCTCTGAATCCACAAGCCTATGGGCAAATTGAACCATATCATTGCTCCCTATCACAAGTGACTCATTGATATAATATATTTTTATAGAAAAAGTGATTTTGAGCACAGTTGATTCGATCAGTTTAGCATTCACCAGGTTAGCATTCACCAACCACTAGCATCGGCAGGTTAGCATTTCACCAGCGTTAGTTTTACTGAGGTGCATTTCCGTCCCCACGACTTTCGGCACCTCCGCGAAGCCAATCACAAGCTTCCGCTGCCTTAACCCAGTTGCCTTTTTGATACACTCGGACTGAAAGCGCTGCAAGCCGGGGCGCCTGATGGAGGGGAAAGGAACTGGTTGGAATAACGTGTTCCTTCCACACACTACGTCCAACCGGGGAAGCTCCCCCTGTCAGGTGATAAGAAGCGGCTCACTCCTCATGCACTGAAGGAAGCATGAGTTCAGTTCAGGCTCTCCCCAGGTTGGCAGAGAGAAAGCAGCGCCCAGGATTACAGCTTAGGCAATTGGCACTGGGTGAAAAATCTAAAGAAAGACATAGAATGACTGCTCTAAAGCAGTTCGTTTTGAGCTCCTTAATAGCTTTTCTTTTGAATTTGAAATCTGAAAAGTTAGTTTTGGACATATGAGGTTTCCACCCGACAGAGACGATAGGGCAGTCACTATGTTTACGTGCCATCTCCATCAGAGGCATCAATTGGGTATGGCAAGCTACCGGTATAACAGCTGCCATACCTTGGCTACAGAGGGAAATAATAACATTTACTTTTCATCGCGCGCGCATGCAAGACACCAGTCATGTTGCCATACCTTAGCTTTTTCTGAAGTGACGCCACTGACGTGCTGTCTCCATAATCCATCAATAGTTTCTAATTAACTCCATTTCCAAGAAGAATTTCATTAATGAAAAAACTGTCAATTCTGACAATTTCCATTAATTATAAAAAATAAAAAATAAAGATTTAGAAGAAGTTGTGAAAATAGTCTACAATCTGTGAGTTTATAGATCTGCTATTTTCACTATAGTTTATAGGCCCAGGGGGCCTATAAACATGTCTCTTTTGGGTCCGTGGAGCTAAAAGGTTTGGGAACCACGGCTCTGTGAAGGATTAACATGTTTATGAGTAAGAGATGATGAGTAATAATCTGCACCTATTCTGTGTGCGGATTCCCTGAGACGTTATATTGTCAGTGCCAAGAAAGAGGCGAGGCAATCCTGCTTAGTAATATCTGGACACAATCCCGCTAGCAGACGCATGTTAATGCCAGGCTTACAGGAAGCATCTGTGGATGCTGTTCTGTTGTTGCTGTCTGTTTCTCTCTCTCTCTCTGCCGTGTTTCTGACACACACACACACACACACACACACACACACACACACACACACACACACACACACACACACACACACACACACACACACACACACACACACACACACACACGCACACACACACACACAGACAGACGTATATACACGCACATGCACAACCCACCGCATAAAAACACGAGTGCAACAAGAGAACAAACCACATTCCCATATCGTACAGAAAGCCCACCTACACATAGAAGCCTGTCTCTGCACCGCTCTCTCTCTCTCTCTCTCTCTCTCTCTCTCCCCCCCCCCCCCCCCCACACACACACACACACACACACAAACATACAAGTTTGTATTACTGTACTTGTGAGGGCATCACACATTTTAGGACAGCACTGAAAACAGCTGAAAATCGCATGTTGTGAGACTTTAGATCGGCTATTTTACCGGTGCGTAACAACGGGATGTAACTAAATATAGATCAGGCATAACTCCAATCCTAACATCTAAACCTAACCTCTAAATACCTAATCCTGATCCTAACCCTAAACCTATAGCTCTGGTCCATTGAGTTAGAAGGAGTTCTCCTTAACGCTATGTCACCGATGAGCCCTTGCACCGCAGGAAAGGCTGCGCAGTGCGCACCTTCTCGTCTGACCAGAGCTACCCTAAACCTAACCTAAACCTAACCTCTAAATATCTTATCCTAATCCTAAGCTTAAGCTTAGGTGCATGTGCGTGCATACACATCTTTTCCTAGGCTAGTTGTAAGCCTAATTCCCCAAATCTACAGTATTTAACCATAACCATTTTAACATTTCTCTTGTGAGGAGCAGGGAAATGGTCCTCACAATGTCTCTCTCTCTCTCTCTCTCTCTCTCTCTCTCTCTCTCTCTCTCTCTCTCTCTCTCTGTACATTACATCTCTGTGTTTTTGTTGTCTCTTTCCTTACAGTAGCATCACACGCCCAGTAGCCTGGGGAACACAGGCGTTTGTTTCAAAGCAAAACAAAACCCCCCACCGGAACTGTGGTTCCTGAGCGAAACACCTGGGGAAAAAAGGAGTCCCGGGAGTGAGCCTTGTATTTTCCATTTCCTTAATCTACGGTATTCATTAAGAATAACAAGCAGGACTATACGCACTGGTGATGGAGGAGCTCACAGGAGCATCAGTGACAAGCGACGATATCGTCACTGTCGGGCAGAAACCTGGTATCTCCAAGTTTCAGATTTGTACATTGTTTTGCAAAGTAAAGCACTGCTTCATCATATGGCCATCGCACAAAAGTAGTGCAAATACAAGCACACAACGCCTCGCACCGCGAGGCGTTGTGTGCTTGGAGATCGGCTGTTTTCACTAGTTTAAATCATTTTAAAAAATGATAAATACAAAACAAACGGTTTTGGACATACAAGGTTTCCACGATTATCTTAAAAGCTGCCGCGCTAAATTAAAGGGATATTTCACTTTCAAAAAGACTTTTGGTCATTTTATCGTCTAATCAGGCTTTTATGAACACCCTGAACAGTTTTTAATTTGCTTTATTC
>NW_027664550.1:50000-51710 GCF_963921795.1 Nannobrachium achirus | reverse complement strand
ACTCAAACTTGTAACTTAAGTAAAAGTATCAATACTGCAATGTAGAAATAAATGTTACAAGTAAAAGTCTGGAATTCAAAATTTACAAAAGTAAAAGTACAAAAGTATTGCTATGAAAATGTACTTAAAGTACCAAAAGTAGAAAGTACTCTTATGCAGAATATCTATTTTCAAATGTTTTACCCTGCCCTGTAAAACACTTTGTGACTATGTCTGGAAATGTGCTATATGAATAAACTCATTATCATTATCATTAAATAGCCAGAATGTGTATAGGAGTGAAGTGGTTAATGTATGTTTTGTAATACAAAATCGACAAAGTAACTTTTAAAGTAATTGTAGTGGAGTAAATGTACAATATCTGAATCCGAGATGTAGTGGATTAGATGTAAAAGTATTGGAAATTGGAAATACCGGTACTCAAGTAAAGTACAAATAACCTCAAAATTGTACTTAAAGGAGTAGTTCACCACTTTTCAACCTGTCTTGTCGATGATAAAAAATCAAAACAAAAATCTACTCAGTCCAAGTCTCCTAGGAGAGCTGTGGGAAGTTCAGAATCCATCGTCTTGTGACATCATCATTTTCCCCCAAAAAAAATCATAAATATTTTTGAAAAAAATATTTCGATTTTTATTATCGCGAGAACAATGGCTTCCACTTTAAAATGGAAACTTTTCAGGAATAGAAAGCCTGCAGTTTCTATAAACTGGATTGGCAATCGATGATGTCACAAGACGATGGGTTTCTGACCTGCCCACAGCCCTCCTCTGAAAAAAAAAGCTATTTTTGAGTGAGGACCAATTATATGAACATAGGTTGAAAAGTGGTGGAGTGCCCCTTTAAGTAAATGTACTTAATAGTTACTTGACACCACTTCCTGAATGCAGAAAAGTTTTGAGAACCAACTGGTCTAATCCATGTCTGTGTCCTCATTACTTAGCAAAGCTCAGCGCTTTCTCTTCAAACTTAACTTGAAAACACTGCTGGTGTAAACAGTCCTACTCAGCTCATGGATTAGACTCTGTACGGAGCTGTGTTGGAGAGTTTATGAACAGATTTATGACCAAGTATTGCTGCTGTGTACTGTTAATCTTGGAACCCAATTTTCTTCAATTCGTCAAGTATTTTCAGTTTTATTTGCCGTTTCTTTTTGGATTCTTCATTCGCTGTGACGGCATTGCAACCCAAACAAACATTCTCCATGAATTCAACCCTTCGCAGGATGAGTAAATGGTAGAAAACAAGAGTCATTTAGGGGTGAAGCTGGGCTTTCACAACAAATACAAAACATTCCTGAACATAAACATCTAATGGTTTGAGAGCCTATAGCGGCTAGCCTCGTGTAAAAATACTCCTACAGACGGTAGAGTTTTAGAACGTTTTTAATAAAAAATATCAATGTCAATTTTGACGAACAGTTTTTTGCATTTTAACAAACACAGTGACATCCTCTGTGTTCTGTTGATTGATATCTGGTTGATTGATTGATTGATTGATTGATTGATTGATTGATTGATTGATTGATTGATTGAATACGTTATTAGTAAGTGGGTTAACAGTACAGCTAGTACAGTCAAATGCCCCTTGTTTCCATTGTACTGTAGTCCATTGTACTCAATTCATCAGTAATGTATTATAAAATGATATAATGCAATACAATACAATACAATACATATGGGTAGAAAACTCGGCACCAACAGGTATATT
>NW_027664550.1:30000-40000 GCF_963921795.1 Nannobrachium achirus | reverse complement strand
TGCTTTGTGAACGTCCAGTCATGTATAAAATATGAATAAATGCTTTGTGTATTAAATGTAGGCTATATACGTGCGTTTCTGCTGTTGGCTATCCATTCACAAGGGTGACTAGATGTCACACATGTAATTATGTAATTACAGCGGTCTACTTTGATACAATTATGTATAAACACAACAGGCTATAATCATGACAAAACAAAGTGGTCAGTGGTGCATTGCTGCTCTCTGCTGTGAACATAGTGTGCTCTATACGTTCACATTCAGGTCACAAATAGTTATATTCCTGTTTGAAAGTGATTTTCATGTTGTTTTGGAAATGGGCTATATTGGCCATAGAATGAATACCTCACAGTCACAGCCGCTGCGCTGCGGTGGAGCCGGTCGGACGTCAAAGTGACGGCGTCAATGACGCCGTCAAGACGCAGAGCAGCGCGACGCCGCCTGTGGAGCCCTGGGGTGAGGAAGACATCACATACAGTACTACGCTCAAGGCTGGGGCCGTCAGTTGTGTGTTTCATTGATCCCCACTCAGGAATTACATTCTTTTTTCACAGCTAGACATATAAAATTAGTACTGTGATTAATGTTTCCATCTTGAATTCGTACTTAATAATGAAAAAGACCGATTTTATCAAGTGCTATTTAAAACAGGCAAATATACAGGACACCTAAGACATCTCCATGGCAACCAGGAAGAAAACATTCCACAAAGCTGTCATTTCTCGCCTAACATTCTACACAAAACTGTGAGCATAACCTTTAATACTGTACTACCACGCCAGGACAAGTAGAAGGAATGGCATCCGAGTCTGAATATAATTGTACCAGCACATCAACTTGAAGATCGAGATAACACAATTAAACCATATAATAATTATTTAATATTTGACTGTGTGTAGTAAATCAAACTATATAGCACTGAACAGGGTCGTAGTACTATAGTATAGTATGTAGATGGAGCACTATGACAAGACGAACGTAATCTATACTTCAAACTAAACACATTAACAGCTGTCTTAAGGTTAGATCTTTTCAAGAGAAAATGAACAAATCACAAACCGTTGCTTGCACCAACTTTGGCAAAGTGACTGCAGAGATATGAACAGAAATGTTACGAGATGAGACAATGTGTAGCATTGCAATTAATGCTAACGAGCCAATTATAGCTGTATTAAAAATCGGTGCATATTGATTGGCCACTGCTTAATAGTATCCTAACCATTTACAGCTGTAAATATTCACGCTAAATGTGCATCTATAAAACAGCCTGCTGCTATTGCCATCTATCTGTAGCCTATCTTGTCTATGATTTCACGAACGTAATGATCTATGTTAATGCTTAACGTGCCGTCGTCAACACAGCTCATTCTATAGTCTGCGTTCATTGTATCAAATGTTCATAAGAGTATATCAAACAAGCATCATCACGAAACAAATATTACCTTCGCAGGAGTTGTCACTGTGATCCTTGTTTTGTGTACCGCTCGCTCAGAACAGGTACTTCCTGCTTCTTCCATTAAGGGACGTGATTGGCCGAAACAGATGAGCCGTATAAGGAACCCAAGCTAGGATTGGCCTAGACTTCGGTTGCCAAGCTGAGGGCAGAAATAAGCCTAAACCTAATTTAGTGAAATTACATATTAAGTTTTCTTTTTGTGAAGTTTGCGTCAGGACGGAAACATTTGATACACGTGTTCTTAAATAATTTATCAACACAATACTACAAAAATAGCCAGTTTCTTGATGGGGATCAACCAAAACCTTAACTAAAGGTTTCTACAACATCAGCCCGGGGACTATACATTCATGACAGTGTGACGTGCACACAGAGGAACACGGACACGAACAGACGTGTGACGGACAGAGAGAAAAGGACAGGGGGAGGGAGGGGGAAGGAGAGAGAGAGAGAGAAAGGGCAGGTGCGTGGGAGGTATAGGGACAGAGAGACAGAATGATCTGAAGACTGTCAGCAAAGGAGCAGGAGAGGAGAGGAGAGGAGAGGAGAGGAGAGGAGAGGAGAGGAGAGGAGAGGAGAGGAGAGGAGAGGAGAGGAGAGGAGAGGAGAGGAAATGTGTATGGAAGAGAGAGAAACGAAGCAAGAGAGAGATAGCACTCAGCTCTCTTTGTGCCGGCGGCCAATAACATGACATGTCATTCGTCCTCTACCTCTCTCTCTCTCTCTCTCTCTCTCTCTCTCTCTCTCTCTCTCTCTCTCTCTCTCTGTCCCGTCCCTCTAAAACACAGCTGTCGGTCAAAACCCAATCACCGCGGCAACACCTTTTCTTCCCTGACACGCCCGACCATTTCTCACCCTCTCTCTCTCTCCCTCACCCTCTCTCTCTTTCCCTCTCTCTCTCTCCCCGCCACCTCCCCCCCACCCCAGTCGCACTCGCTCGCCCATCAGGCTCAATGAAAGTCACGATTCATTCCCGCCGCGATACGATCGCCACGCGTTCCTCCCAGGGTCATATTCCGCCTGTAAGTCCGACGGAATAACTTACTGTATCTGATTGTACCGGTTGTTTCTGTGACAAGACCGAGCCTCTCCTAATAGAATAGAATGGAATTTGCACCTCCTCCCCCTCCCTTCCCCCCCACCCCCCACCCCAGGCTATCGGGGAGAGTGTATTGCGTCTGCTACGATTGCCATACATTCTATTACATTTGCTATCTATTCCATCAGCGTGGGGCCCAGCAGTGCTCACAATTGCATCTCATTTCCGCGGTGGAAAGTCAGTTACTCAACTTAAAACACCCCGTGCGCATTGAACGTATCGCACTGTCTAAAAAGGAAAAAGATAAAAAGACTTGCATACCGTGGCGTGTGGCGTACGTACCGTACGTGCCACCATGTTGGTCTCCATGCAGTGTGTGAGATGTTTCAGTACGAAACCTAAATGTGATCCAACCGGTGTTGATTTTGTCGAATAAGGCTATGTTTGGTTGCGCTCAGGAGTTGCACTCTGAAAATAGCAGGTCTACAAGCTCACAAGGTGTCGCAGCTTGTAGATCTGCTATTTTCAACATGCAACCAAGTGTAAAATCACCATCAAAGATATATTCAAATCGTTGAATATATATATATATTTAAAGCCGACATTTGTAACTCGAATATTAGCTTCTGGGGGGTCCCTGACACATAATATTTGAAGATGGGGGTAGGCGGCCAATTACATATCATTCTAGGGGTCCTTGACATGAAAATGTTTGTGAACCACCGACATAGAAACATGCGTTTTTCAAAAAGGATTTAGAAGACATTTATACACAGACAGACAGAGACAGAGAAGATCCTCTTCCAGACAGCTAGACTCCTGCAAAGCCACATTTGTTAAAAAGAAAAAAGAATCAAACTGGGCAGACAGCAACAAAACCCACTCGGATGCTGATTCCAGCAAATCAGATTTGAAGTGCATTCCTCTGTGGTTTTTGAAATACAATTCAAATCAGATTTCTAAAGATGCGTCTCAGTCTGGAGTGGACACTCGGACACCGGAGCCTGATGTATACTTCACCGTACCACCGTGTCACTCACCCAGAATAGCTGAACTGCAAGCGGTCGCGACGCCGCCATTATGTCATACGACGGAGTATATAAGTTAAGCATTTCTCATGAATGTGTCGCGTCATTACCACACACAGCAGAACCAACGCTGGTACAGCTGGTCGACACAGTCTGAATGCACAATGTGATCCCCGTTGCAGAACTAGGCGCATTGTTCATACTCGTTATGTCACCTACCAGCCGCCGTACTAGTTCTTGAGTCTGTATGTGCGCATGCGTGCCACTCAGTGTAACTATTATTCTGTTGTTGTTGTTGCCAACTTGAGTTTAACTTTTATACTCTTTGCCAAGAAGTGTTAATAAACTCATGAATGAAACCGGAGACTATTATTGATCACCACATGAAACACCCGTCATGTCTCAGTTACTATCAAAACCTCAGTCAGTCAGGTCACGTCACACTTTGCCCCTACTCATATCTTCACCACCGTTGCCCCGATCCATGCCAAACTTTGCACACACACACTCCTTGGCTGCCAAACCACAACCTCAACCCCTCATTTCTCACATGGCCCTCTTCTAGCGCCACCAAGAGGCCGATTTTTGCAACACATTTTTGGACACTGCTCCTACAGATAAACATTGGCCAAATTCTCAAATATTACAGGCAGAAATTGTGAAAATAGCAGATCTACATGCTCACAACGCCTCGCAACGTTGTCATGATTATTTTGGGGGTCGCAGACTGAAAAGGTTGAGGACCACTGGCCTAGGGTGCCACAGCTCCCGCTTTGAGAAACCCTGGCCTAGGCCTTTGGAGGATGGGATTACTTGGCTTGACTATAAGATGTACATCTGCTCTATAGAGGTTCCCTGGTTAAATAACACTATATCTAAGTAAATATATCAATAAAATACGTTTTTAGGCCCAAACGGCCATGCAGAGAGAGTGGAGCTTTTTGTATCCTGCCCCGCCTCATATTTGTTCCTGGACTACTTAAAACATGCTGTTAGATCCAAGATCATTAAGATGTCAGTGTTTTTAATGAGCCTTTTACTCAGCATGACTGTGATGATGTTCTGAGGAAAGAAAAATACATCTTTGGTGGGAGACTGAAAACAAGTAAAGACAAAGAAACCAGGTGCTCCTCTGGTGAAAAAAGTTTAAAAAGCCATTATTGAAGAAGCTAGTTCATAGTAGAAATTAAAAACCGTGATAACCCACGCGTAGCAGCTAGCACGGCCTTCATTAGGGTATATTTATAACAATTCTGTACAAAAGATTACAAATAAAAGAGTAAACCAGACATGAGCGAGGTCTAGCCTGGTTAATAAAACAGGCCGCACAACACCACCCCCTGGCGGTAGTGGTGGTGTAGTGTGGTCTGGAGCCTCACGAATGAGAATCCATTTCCACCAGCCACCAGAAAGGCTTAGCCAATCAGGGCTGTAGGCTGTGTGGCCCCCAAAACATTCCCACCTCCCCCTCCCCTCTATGACAGGTATCAAACAGTTGGTTGTCTTTGATGCTTTCATTGATTAGAGAAAACACTAACGAGGTCTTGACACTTGTATGGCCCAATCAATTACCTTATTGCACAACCCCTTTGAAGTTCAAAGGGAGCAATTAAGCGCTCTGGCTGAGCTCATCAGGCTTTAGCCCGCCCCCCCAGAAATGGAATCTCTCCCTGCAAGACTCTCTTCCCAAAACGAAGTGTGTGATAGAGGCTGGCACCACCAGGCTAAGCGAGGTCACCTATGACAACAATGTTTTGTTTTATTCCATTTAGCCATAGCTTTGTTTTTGTTTGCCTCTCACTAAAATGTCATGGCAAATGTCTCCCTCTCGGCGTCTCAAATGCCACTCCGCTCATTTCCAGAGTCAGCCAGTCAGTCAGGTTAGGTTAAGCTGCCTGCTGCTGTTGAAGCATGGCAGGGCTACAGTATGTGGAGCACCACGCACCTCAGGGCTGTTATTGCTATTTGCCTTCGCTTAAATCACCCGCTATGGTATTACTGCAAATGGCCCGCCGGGTAAACAGTTGGAATGTGCCTTTAGAAGTGGCAACCAGGGAGTTTTGGGAGGTGCTTCTATCTAGGAGAGAGTGATTAATCAGGCCTGCTGCATCCAGGTATGGACCCATAGTGTCTGTCCCCGGCTCTCCCCGGCTCACACTCTGTCAGTGTAATTACTGTACCGGTGCTTAAGGACGCGTCGTATTTACATAATTGATTCCTTTATCGTGGCGGGCGTCTCTCGCTATCTCCCTCATACACAATCTGGTAACTGGGGGGGGGAGGGGGGGGGGGAATGGATTCTGAACGGATGGACGATTTGAAACGCTGAACTGTCACCGTGGTCCCTGTTCTCTGGCCGCCTCCAATCTCTCTCTCTCTCTCTCTCTCTCTCTCTCTCTCTCTCTCTCTCTCTCTCTCTCTCTCTCTCTCCTGTCTCAGTTTTTCTGTCACAAACAACCGTCTTCTCAACCTGTGCGTCGTGACCCCTCAATGTGTCTTCGCCTCCCTTCTGTTGCTCTCTCTCTCTTTTCTTCATCTGTTTTCTATTCCTCCCTCTCTGTCTCTCTCTCTCGCTCGCTCTCTTCGACCTCTCCTCTATTACTCCGGGTCTATTATTGCTGTGTCATCGGCTCTCTGATCATTCTCTTTAGTTTACATCATTTGTGTCTGTCTCCGTCTCTCTCATTCCACATCAATGGCTTGCGTGAGAGAGCGATTGGCCCGCGTTGGCCTCGACTGTCGATATAACAAAACAATATTGCTTCTGTAAAGCCCAGCACATCAGCGCAGAAGCGACAGATGATGACGGATATGCACCGATTATATCTAAAAGGATACTCCTCTCCCCTTCCTCTCTCTCTCTCCCTCTCTCTCTCTCTCTCCCTCCCCCACTTCCCTTTAGGCCGACCTCCTTCGACTGGGGGAAGAAGGACGGAGAGCTCCCCCCGCTGGCCAAGGTGGACGGTGCTTTCCTGCGCTTCGAGATGCTCAACAAGTCGGACAACGGCGTGTACCTCTGCAACGCCGACAACGGCATCGGCCCGAGCCAGGGAGAATACACCCTGCTTGTACAAGGTACTGTCTGTCTGTCTGTCTGTCTGTCTGTCTGTCTGTCTGTCTGTCTGTCTGTCTGTCTGTCCAGAGCCAGGGAGAATGATCCCTTGTGGTGCAACAAGGTACTGTCTGGCACCCAACCAGAGAGGCGGAGAAAGATTGAGAGACGTAAAGGGATTAAGGTGGTGTTTCTCAAGCTGTCACATTTCAAGGTCTCCCCTTAAAGTAGTAGTTTGCCCCCAAAATGACTTTTTTTCTATTGATTACTCATGCCATGGAGACTTGAGTTCAATAATATTTTTAGTTTTTTGTCACATTCCCAAGACAATTTTGTTTTACTATAATCTACTAAATTTACTATACTCACCTGCGACAAATACAAAAAAAATATATTGAACTCAAGTCTTCATGACATGAGTAATCAATAGAAAAAAAGTCATTTTGGGGTGAACTACTCCTTTAACTCTGACAGTGTACAAATGGAAACAAATGAACCCGTTAGGGTTCGCTTGGTTCCATTTGTACACTATCAGAGTTACAGACCCCCCTAAAGGAACCCACAGGGTCCCTGGAATCCACTTTGAGAAACCCTGGATTAAGGAAGGGAAGGAGAGAGATAGGGATGTGCAGATGAAGATCATTGATGGGTTTCAACTCTAATGCGGGGGTCTTCAACAGGGGGTCCGGGGCCCCTGCGGGGTCCTCAGAGATACTCCATCTTTGAGCGATAGGGACTTTATTTTTGTATTTCTACATTAACCAATTGAACCCTCGCATCCCTATTCTGGGGAGAACATTGGCTGAAAATATCAAGCTCAAATCTACAAGCACAAATCTACAAGCTCACTACGCGCGAGTTTGTAGATTAGCTACAGGGATTAGCTACGAGGAGATTTGGTGTACAGGGAAAAAAAAGAGACCAAGTACCGAGCCAGAGATCAAGTTTACAAAGTGGTTTAAGTGGTTAAATGTCTGAAAATACATTTAACATGTATATGTAGTGGGGGGTCCCTGCTCCAGCTCTCTCTCAGCTAAGGGGTCCTTGGCTGGAAAAAACGTTGAAGACCCCCAGCTCTAATGTTTTCTGTTTCATCATGGTTTTGATTTCAAGCCATGTGGCGCTCTCTCTCTCTCCATCTTTTTTCCTCTTATGATTATTATTGTTTTCTTTTATTCCCTTCTTTGTTCATTTATTACTTCCTGTTTTCTGTTGTGCTTTTTTAAAAGTTTATTTTTCGTTATTTTTATTCATTCATTTTTGCTTCTTCTTCTTCTTCTTGTTCTTCTTCTCTCATCCAATCCAACCGCGTTCCGCCACCACTACCGCTTGTCAACCAACCTCTATACCGCTTGTCATCCAAACCAACCGCCTGTCACATCCAACCACTTGTCATCCAAATGCTTGACATCCAAACGCCTCTCGGAGTGTATATTTTTTTTTCTTTTTTTTTTGTGCCTCGCTTGCTCCTTCCTGCCGTCTGTGTGTGCCGTACGTTTCTCTCCACGCTGGTCTTTTTTTATTTATTTTAAAAATTCGCTTTGCTGTCCGATGCTGCTGTCCCCCCTCCCCCTCATTCCTTCTCTCTCTCTCTCTCTCTCTCGTCTCTCTCTCTCTGCTCTCCCTTGTCTCCCGGCCTCCTCATAAAAGGTCTCGCTGACTCAGATGCCTCGCTCCCCTCCTCCTTCCCCCACCTCCCCTCTGCCTCTGCCTCCCCTGGTACCTCCCCCTCCTTCTTCCCCGACCTCCCCTCCTCTGCCTCCCCTGGTACCTCCCCCACCTCCTCCCCCTCCTCCTCTCAACCTCCCTCTCCTCTCCTCCCCAGCATCCCTCCGTCCTCATCCCTCTCTCCTGACCTGCTCTCTCTGCCTCCCTCCTCCTCCACCTCCCTCTCTCCTCCTCCACCCACCTCCTCCACCCAGCTCTCTGACAACGCTCTGTTCCCTGACCAGGAGGAGGAGGAGCTACCTCCTCCTCCGCCCGCCTCCCCCTCTTCCTCTTCCCCCCCGCACGTGAGCACCCCTACCCCCTCCTCCGCTGTCACCCCCACCTCCTCCCCCCTCCTCAACTCCTCAGTTACCGTACGGCTGAACGGAGTTTACACATTCACAGGTAAAGAAACAACAACAACAACAACAATAATAGTCCCCCTTTCCAATACGAGGTGTAACTAGAACCTTCCAGAACCTGAACCTCTTTTTTTTTTTTTTGTTCTGGTTTTGTTTCCATAGTGTACAGCCCAGTTTCAGACAAGGTTCTGGGAACCTTTTGTAGGTCCTGCTCTTGATGTAGTTCTAAACTTGAGTTCTGGGAACCTATTCTGGACCTTCCTGGTTGGGTGTGGTTACAGTATATGGAAACGTAAGCAGAACTTGGTCCCGGAACTTCACGGGTTCTTGAATGTTCTTGGTTCGGGAAAGTTCATCCTTATATCCTTATTTCCCTGAGCCATGGTCTAACTGCAAGGGTTTACAAATGTAACCAAATGCAAATGCACCTGTAGGGGTTCATTTGGTCACAATGTGTAATACCCTCAGAGTTACAAATGCATAAATGAACACTGAGATGATCTAACTGTGCTACTAGCTTGTGGAAATGGCGTGCACACACACACACACACACACACACACACACACACACACACACACACACACACACACACACACACACACACACACACACACACACACACACACACACACACACACTATGGGGCTCTTTCAATGCCTAAACTCTAAACTAGTAATGCCATTAAATGGGTCCGTGGGCGAAACATTGCAGTGTGTAGCATCTACACTGATATTTGACAAACTGTCTTACATTACTAGTTTCCCTTAAGGACCCCTGGGGGTCCCCGGACCCCACTTTGAGAAGCAATGCTTTACATTTAAGGGACTCATGTAGGCTATACTAGTATTTGAGTTTTTTGTTCCCATCACCATCTCTTGTTAGTTTTAGGGAAACCACACAAACAGGTTTTGCTGATTCTGGCCAAGCTGTAGGTGTATGTCTTTAATCTAGTCTAATCTAATCTAGAAGTGTTGCTAATCATAAATCAAGGTAAAATGTTATATTTGCCCCTGAGTCAAAAGCCTAAATAGGCTATATAATGTTTTATGTGATGTATGTTAACAAACTGTCTTACGCAACGTGTGTACATGACGCGTTGACGCGCGCATCATACATGCAAGAAGCTCTATCAGTGTCAATACACACAGCTACGTGTTATAAACACCTGTGCGTTGGTGCCTGCGTGCAGCAAATCGTGTGAACGTATCATGTAGTTTCCCATCAACTTAAAGTGGTTACGCGTTCACACGTGTACGCGTGCGCGTGTGAGCGCGTACTTGGTCACGCGTTCACACGATCACACGTAATGGTATGTGGTGCTGCGCAATTTGTGGAGAGTTTAGGCATTGAAAGAG
>NW_027664550.1:0-27500 GCF_963921795.1 Nannobrachium achirus | reverse complement strand
CTATTTTTTGCTATTTTTCAATTCGAATCCCGAAAAGTTAAATTTTTTTCTTCTTCTGTTTTGAAATTAACTTAACTTAACTTTATGAACTTAAATACAAATACATTGGACATAACAAAATACAATAACATTTTAATACTAGTCATTTAGCTACTAATATAGACTGAAGTAATTACAGCCGGTCATTTTTTCCATGTTTGGAATTGTAACAGCTGAAACCAACAATATATCAGTACTCCAATATTAACCTGCGGGCCGCATAAAGTGAAGGTGGGGGCCGCATGTGGCCCCCGGGCCGCCAGCTGCCCATGTATGCACTTGACTAGGGCATTAACCAAAAAGTTCAACAAGTCGACTCAGTCGACTTCATCATTACACAAGTCGACTCCCACCAGGGAAAGTCAAAAGTTGAAAAAATATTGAATATGTTTCTGATTGTTATTTTTGCTCCATGTGTTTGTGTGTACAGCCTTCAAACAGTAGCATTGCTTACTGTCAAGGACATAATGATCCAATATTAAATAGGATTATTATTATTCAATGATGCTGGTTGCAGTGGAATCTATGATATTAACATAAAAACTTTAGGCTATTCTATGAAGTCCAGAGGTATGTTAATTTTCGGGTTTTGTCCACACCGCTCACTTACACCCAATCAACGTGATAACGTCATCAAACGATAAAGTCGACTTCAACTCAACACTTACTGAGTCGAGTCGACTTGCAAAAATCACAAGTTGTTAATGCCCTAACACACCAACACACACACATTTTTTCATTCCAAAATGTGTTTGGCCTCTTGATTGGCTGTTGTCATTCTGCCTTTCTCTTCTCTCATTGGCTGAATTGTGACATCGTCTCATTTCCTTATCGTTTATTTTTTTCTCTTCCCCGCGTTTCGTTCCCCGATTGGCTCTTCTTGTATTGGATGACTTTTTTCTTTCTTTCTAACTTTTTCTTCGGCTCCCTCCCTCTTTTGTTTCTCATTGGTCGTCGTTGACCCCGCCTCTTTGCTCTCTCTCGATCTCTCCGTCCAATGTCTGAATGTTCCTGAGTGTCCTCCTCTCTGATTGGTCGAGCCCCCAGCCCTGTGGTACCTTTCCCTTTGGTTCACTCATCTTATCTGGTTCCCTTATTTCTTTCTTCTTTTTTTTTTTTTTGTTGTTGATCAAAACGATAATCATTTTTGCATCTTTACTGCTCAGAAAAATCAGAATTGCTTGTTTGTGAGTTTGTCTTCCCTCTTACCTGTGCCTGCCTCAGTGACTTTAAAAGTCACTTCAAAGGGTCCACCATCTGAACTGGTTGTGTAAAAAGAAAAAAAGGTTAACGCGAAATAAATGACATTCGGGAAAAAGGGAGTCAAAAACATGAAGCTGAAGCTTGATTTGTACTTTGTCGCACGGCGGTGTTGTGCGTCGGACACAGCTGATCTACAAGCTGGACAGGACTGTTCCCTGTTCACTTTAACCATTATTTTATGCTTTAACTGTTCAGAATATATCAGATATACAAGCTCACAGCACGGCACAGAGCTTGTAGATCTGCTATTTTTGAAAGAAATCGTGAAAATTTTAGTCTCTGAATATTGCAAGTCGATTCTAATAAATGTCTTCTAAATCCTTCTGAAAAATCAGTGGTTCTCAAACGTTTTCATGTCAAGGACCCCCACAAAATAACATGTATTTGGCCGTGGACCCCCCTCTCAAAATGTGTCGTTCCAGGGACCACTCAGAAGCAAATATTTGAGTTACACATGTTTGCTTTTAAAAAAGACATATTCAAAGATTTGCAAAAAAAAATCAAAAAAACAGCAGATCTACAAGCTTGCAGCCCCGAGCTTGTATAACTGCTATTTTTTTAATATTTAACGCATAAAACAATGGTTAAAGTAATAACGCGTAAACGAGTGTAAAGCCTAAACGAAAGCGTAATGTCAAAGACAAGGACATGGGACTGTTGCCTAGTGGACGACGCGGTACAGTGAGTGTTAGTGCTGCTGAGAGGAGGACAACTGTTGCATTGTGAAGACATGATTGTAATTGACTGTAAGTGTACTGCCCTCCCTTACCTCCTCTGCCTTTCTCTATTTTTAATCCTTTCTTTTTCTGTTGTTGTCGTAAGTGTTATTGTCTGAAGGTTCTGCCTGTGCAACCCGGGTAATTTACTGTCTTTTCTTCCCTGTCCTGTTTTTCTTGTCTTTTTTCTCGTTTCGCTCCCTTGTCACTTTCCCCATTATTCTCCTTCTCTCTCTCTCTCTCTCTCTCTCTCTCTCTCTCTCTCTCTCTCTCTCTCTCATTCTCTCCTCACCTCCTCTGTCATCATGTGTTCCTGCTCTGACACTGGCATATATACTGTCCATTTCTGCTCGCATCTCTCTCTCTCTCTCTCTCTCTCTCTCTCTCTCTCTCTCTCCCTTCTGTCTCTATTTCCATCTCCATCCCACACTCGTCCTCATTCATCACCCCCTCTGTCTCTCTCTCTTTTAACACTGCTTCCCTTTCTCTCGCCTCTCTGTCCATCTGTGTCCCTCTCCCTCTGTCTCTCTCTCTCTCTCTCCCCCCTCATTTCCTTGTGTCTCTCTCTCCTTCCCCATACCTCAATCTCTCTTTCGCCCCCTGTCTCTCTGACACCCCCCCCCCCCCCTCCCCATTCCCTCACTCCCTCCTCCTCTCCACCTCTCCGTCCTTCCGCTCTCTATCTCCTCCCATCACCGCTTCGGTTTCAACACCTCTCCCAATCACCATCTCTTCCTCTCCTTTCTCTTTCACCCCATCACCCCACCTCACTCCCCTCATCTCTCTCTCCATCTATGTCTGTCTGTGTGTGTGTGTGTGTGTGTGTGTCTGTGTGTGTGTGTGTGTGTGTGTGTGTGTGTGTGTGTGTGTGTGTGTGTGTGTGTGTGTGTGTCTCTGTCCCGCTCAGACCCCACAGCGATGTCGACCTCGTCAGGCGTGGACCACGCCGTCATCGGAGGAGTGGTCGCGGTTATCGTCTTCATTCTGCTCTGTCTTCTCATTGTCCTCGGAAGATATCTCATCAGACACAAAGGTTACTCACAAACGCACGCATGCACACACGCGCACGCACACACACATGCGCACGCACCTGTTTTCCACAAACACGCAGAGAGCGAACCCAACGCAGACACATAGATATTTGCGTGTGCAACGACCGCGTGCGCGGCACGCGCCGCCGAAAGTGTGATAAAGTGCGCGTGGGCGCTTTGCACGTACATACAAACACCAAACAGTGCCTGCATGCACACACTCTCACTCTTGTTGCTACACGCACACACGCACACGCGCGCACACACAGATGCCACCATCCAATTCTAAGCCATGTAATTACGCAGCTGAACAGATTCAGTGGCGTGTACAGTATATGTGATTGTTTGATTGCGATTGCCACAGTAATGTCCGTGACATTACGTTACGCTGCATACATTACCGACATCACATTGTCCCAGGAGCATGGGCGCTGTGGCGTGCTCAGCTGAACAAAGTGACACACGGAGGCATGGATGAATGAGAAGGTGGATGGGTGGGCCATCAATGAAGGAATGAAAGGATAGATGAGTGCATTATTACAGTATAAATGAGTGAGTGAATGAATGAATGCATGACTTGTTATTATTTTATGCTTTAACTATTGAAAAATAGCAGATCTACAAGCTCACAGCGCGGCACCGAGTGCCGCGCTGCGAGCTTGTAGATCTGCTATTTTTAAAAAAATGGCAAACATTTGTGCAGATTCTATAAATGTATCCTTCTTCTAAATCAGTTGTTCTCAAACTTTTTCATGTCAAGGACCCCAAAAATGTGTCCTTGACATGTGTGTTTTGCCGCGGACCCCCATTTCAAAATATGTTGTTCCAGGGACCACCCAGAAGCAAATATTTGAGTTACAAATGTTCGCTTTTAAAAGATATATTCAAGGACTTAGTTAAAGCATAAAACAATTCTAGGCCTAAATGAGTGAGTGAATGAATGAAAGGCTGGTTGAATGGATGGAGACAATTGCTGGATGGAAACTGTGACTTGGTGCTGTCACTTACTTTAACCACTTACAGGATGTAAGCCCAATTGTGTACTTAATAGAAAAATATAGAGATGAATGGAAAGGGGTTAAGTGTTACTGCTGGGTGTTCTCTTCTCCTACATGGATAGAGCACTCTGAAGAAGTGCTATTAGAGTTGTTACAGATGATTGAGGACAGCATGTGCCTCCCTTTGTGCTTCACCAAATGGTACATTTCTGGTACCGGTATGTCAGCCTGGGAGATATAACATATTTATAGATATATTATTTATTTCATTTTATTTTATTATCCATTTTTTTGTCTGTAACCTAGTGGATTGACTATTTTCGCTATTTTGGTGAGCCGCCTTTGTAGAGTTAAGGGTAGGGATGGGACAATATGAACATTTCATATCACGATTATTACCAAAGAAATCGCGAGTTACGACGCAACGCAATTTACGATCGCGATAATCAAAATCCATTATCCTGGGGCGGAATATTAGATCACAACGCGCTGTGATCTTGTAGATCGGCTATTTTTTGGCAAAGACATTTGATAGATAGTGAAAAAAAGACTGTATCAAGTACATATATTATACCTTTTACCAATTATAGAGGGTTTAAGTGGTACCGGATATGCAGCTCGGCAAATAAAAGGTAAATTGATCCCAGTGCATGATGGAGGACGATATCACGATAAATTAAATCTCCACGATACGATTATCACGATAAACGATAATATCGCATATCGTCCCATCCCTAGTTAAGGGCATAGTATATACCTTTGCCCTATTTTCTACTTTTGTTAGCTCCAATCAGAAACGTTTTGTAATAATAATCCAAATCTACATAGTAACTAAACCTTTCAAATAATTGTAGTGGAGTAAAAGTACAATATTTGGATCCGAGATGTAGTGGAGTAGAAGTAAGAGTATTGGAAATTGGAAATACTCAAGTAAAGTACAAATGCTGTACTTAAGTACAGTACTTAAGTAAATGTACTTAATTACTTTACACCACTGGTGACACTTGTATGATGAAGTAGGGGGGGAAAAAATCATAAAATGGAGATGAAAGTTTTCCGCTCAACAGTGTTGTCTTTGCGTTGGCCATACTGACCATCCTGCGCTGAGCTCAGTGTTGCTATGAGAGCGTCTGTTAGCACATGAGCTGAGAGCACAACAACACGCCGTAATATTGTCGTTTTGCCCAAGGAAAACATTACACACTTTTCTGCATTTATTTTGATAGTACAGTGGAGATTTGATAGGAAATAGGGAGACAGTAAGGGAGTGACACACAGCAACGGTCCGCTGGGCTCGTGAAAATAAATAAATAAATAAATAAAAATAAAAATAAAAAATAAAATAAAAACCATGTAGATTCTGACCCACTGGTTGAGACTGCACTGAGCCATTGGTTTGCCTCCTCACAAATCCATAATTGGAATTGATTCCATTTGCAGTTATGCAACGCTGGGGCCTTTTACTGTGCGCTGCTGCAGAACCCCCACACGCACGCAGCTCCTGAAAGTGTGTTTTCAGCTAATAAACCCAGGCGGTCATATCAGGTCACCTGCCACCAGGGGTGTCGCACCAAATTCTGGGCCCCGGGTACAAGGATTCACTGTGGGGCCCCTGTGCTTTAACTATTGAAAAATAGCAGATATACAAGCTCACAGCCGCGCTGCGAGCTTGTAGATCTGCTATTTTTGAAAAATCATGAAAATCTTTGAATATTTCAAATCCTTCTAAGGTTTTTTGAAAAATCTATGTTTCGACGTCAGTGGAGCTCAAACCTTTTCATGTGAAGGACCCCCAAAATGGTATGTATTTGGCCACGGACCCGCATCTCAAAATATTTAGTTCCAGGGACCCCCTTCCAGAAGCAAAATTTTAGTTACAAATGTTCACTTAAAAAATACATATATTCAAAGATTTGCACACATTTTCACGACTTTTCAAAAATAGCTAAAGTATAAAATAATTAAGGCCCCTTCACCACCTTGGGCCCTAGTAACTCAGTCCCACTTTCCTACCCCTTGTGACGCCCCTGCCTGCCACTCGGCTGTTCTTATGCACTTTGTACACTCTCTCCTTGGAGGCTCACTGGCTCACAACGCTGCATGCATCTCTCCCCACATCCTGCAGTGGGCGCCGCCGTTCACCTCTAACAGCCTTTTTTGCAATAGAAAAAGGTACAGTTTCATGACAGCACAAATCACTGGTACAAGGTCAACTAAAAGGAGATCATAGAAAGCCTTACGGCTTATTTACACAGGAACCACGTTATGTGTCTCATATAACATTGAAAGACAGACGGATAGAACGTAGTACTTTACTTAGGATAATATCAATTTCAAAAGCAGAAAAAGGACAACATCAATTACAAAAGCAACTAGTAGCTAGAGCTCTTCATGGGTCCAAAAGAATTTACCCGAAAACCAAATGGACCGTCAAATTTCTTCAGATTCCGACCTGTTCCAAAATAATAATCAAATTACAAAACCAAACCCGAGTGGCCTCGTAACGGACTTGTCCGATTGAGCCTCGTTTCGATGTTCTTTCTTTTTTTACAGACCGTAACCGTGACATTTGTCCCGAAATCCGTTTATTTCCGAGGTTCCGAGAGACCCGGCCATTAATGATGATTAAAGCCCCTTAGTTGTGCGTGCCTCTGCCTTTCATGTGCAGAGATCCACTCACTCGCTGCAGCCGTGCGCTGTTAACTGATTGACAAGCACTGTCAAAAGTCAGAGCGGAAGTGTAAACTTTATCGTGTAATGTAGACTTAGAATTGTCCAATGCTGCTGGTTGCCAAGGAATCTATAACATTAACACCGAAACAAAAGCCAGGGAGAAAGGATGCTTTAGGCTATTTTCTATCTCCTAGAGCTAAGTCATCTTCGGTTTGTTTGTCATGATTATACGTTGGTGCTTTGCTTTCACATCAGCCGGGCAGCAGCCTGCGATCTGCCTTGGAGTAGCTACGCATCACGCATGCATTACGCAACGTAGATCTTTTTTCCCCGCTGTTAATCTGATCCAAGACCAGCATAATCATCTCACAGTTAGTTACACAGCCATTCATGTCGCTGCCTCGCAGCTAACTGAACCTGATCCTAGGTCAGCCTTAACGCAGCACACACGTTAAACTGCTCTTCAGTCCATTCATTCTCCTGATCAGAGCGCACGCCAGCGCACACACACACACACACATTGATTGATTGCTTTATTAACAGTTTGTCACACGTCACACACACAGTACGGGTCCTCTCCGGTCAACTCGGGTAATACACATAATGATTGACAGAACCCGTGTTCCAAGGGAAATGCGACCATTCCGTCCATTCCGACCCGGCTTCGAGTGATTATGATAAAACACTGACCGAACCCCGTACGGGTCTCTCGGGTATTCGGGTAATTTCAGGGTCGTGAAGACCTCTATTATTATTATTATATGCACAGAGGAACAAATCTATTTCTTTTAAATATTAAATCATGAGCACTAGAAAGGAGCGCTCCTCAGAGCTCAGATCTCCGCCAGGTTCGCTACCCACTCGTTCGCTACCCACTCACTGAGAGGGAGAGACAGAGAGACAGACAGACATACAGATACAGAGAACCTAAATTATGATATTAATATTATACTGACCATGACACCCACCATGATAATGATCATATACTGGTTATGTTACACTTTGAAAATGTCGCGTTCCACTTCAAGTATCATGATCCTGGTGTCTCTCTCTCTCTCTCTCTCTCTCTCTCTCTCTCTCTCTCTCTCTCTCTCTCTCTCTCTCTCTACCCACCTCCTCTATAGAACATCGCAGCGGAAGTGGTTTACTGGTGCCACTTAAAAATCGTCATTCATTTTCATTCAATTTTACAAAACTATTTATAACAATTTTGTTAAGCCTAGAACCAAGCCATCCAGGATGGTATTGAATCATGACCATAAAACCTTTGATCCTATGTGAAAATATATTTTAATATTAAATTATTTACATTTAATAACTACCCTTTGTTTAGCGATTTTCAAAATGTTCTTTTCATAGACACAAAGGTTGTATGGTCATGATTCACTGCCATCCTGGATGGCTTGTTTCTAGGCTTAACATAATTGTTATACATATTTTTGTAAAAGTCTATGGGGAAAATGAATGACGATTTTTAAGTGGCACCAGTAAACCACTTCTGCTGCGATGCTCTATCTACCTTTGCTTCTCTTCCTCTGCCTCTTTCCCTACTTCCTCTCTTTACCTACTTGTTTTCTCTCTCTGTCTTTCTGCTTTGTTGCTGAAAGCGACAAAGGCAATCACCAGGTCATCATGAAGCGCTTGAAAATTCCAACAGAAGTTTTGGGCTGTCGGAGCTATAGGCTCACAGCACATTGGATGTCACACTTGCGCTGCACAGAGGAGGAAATCGCGCTCTGGCCCAGTTGTTGCTAGTTGCTTACCCCTCCTTTTTTCTGGTCTAGCCTGCTCGCCCAATCAAATCAGGCTATGCTGTTTGACTGGGCGATTTATTTTATTTTTTTCCTCGACCGAATTTGGGATTTGCAATTGGAATGGAGCGATTTCTTTACTGTGTTTTTCAACACACACACACACGCACGCATGCGGCATGCATGCACACACACACACACAAACACATGTTATCCACTCAACACACCATCGCCTCGCGCAACAGAGGAAAAAAAAGCTTCAATACGGAATTTGTGTCCCATTTTGATGATAATATGAGTTCACTTTGACGCGTTTCATGTCCATCCATGCATGGATCTGTTCAATTCTCTGACTTTGACCCTCTCTCTACACTGCTAAACTAGTAGTAGTCAACAGGAATTATAAAGCATTACAAATGAGGCGGCTCTCCCCTACATTGGTGTAGCCGAATTTAATATTCTTTGTTATGCTAAAGAAAACGACAAGCAACAAAGCTTGATATTGAAATATTTCAATTCTAGTTCCTAATCGTATGCACACAGGCAGGGAGACGTACACTTGTCTCTCTGCGTCTCTTTCTCTCTCTCTGTTTCATTATTGCCTCTCCCTCTCAAGTCTATCCTCCATCTCTCTTTTTCTCCCCCACTTCTCTTGTCTCTCTCTCTGTCATCAGGGACGTGGCTCATATCTGTAATATTGGATAATTGTCAGTTGCTACGATAATGTATAACAAATGGAAAGAATAGAGATGAATTAGTTGTGCCAAGCTTAGAAGATCCAGTCAAGGGACACTGGTAATTGTATTCTCTTTTCTCTCGCTCTCCCTTGTTCCTCTCTTCCCACGCTCTCTCCCTTTGCAGGGATCTGTCTCAGTTATGCACAGTAAGAATCTGGAGTTTTAATTGATGTCTCAAAGTGTAAAAACTTTCAGAGATAAATCCCTCAGCACTGTTAAATCTCTCAGAGCTGTCCTGTACAGCAAATCAAGTATCATCAAGTGCGTACAATGGCATTGGACAAACGGAATATGTTGGTACGCAGCAGTAAGGGTATTCAGTCTGTCATCAGGATTAACCTTTAATTAAGGATTTATCGCAGTGATATTGCGTTCGGTCTGGCGGCGTGATGTTCAGTTGTGATGTTCCGTTTGGCAGGGTGCTCCTGTGATACTAGCGATAACGCGCACGCATGACACGGAATATGAGATCACTATCCCCGGAAGCCGAGCGGAGTTATTACATGAACATGACAGATACACAGATATAACATCATACAATCCACAGGATCATACATTTAACATGGAGAAGACCTCGATGCCACGAGGAGGAGGCTGGGGAGGCGAGGGGAGTTTGATCGCTGACAGGCTGCGCACAGGAACGGAGCTGTGACAACGCTGCGCATGTAGTATGAAGAGTGAACAGTGTTCCGCTTCAAAAGACCTGCCTAGCCTGGAAAGATCTATAGGATCCAGTGTGATAGTGATCAGGGACGTGCTGGCCATTGGGAAAAGCGGGTCAACTCCCGAACGGCCGGTTCATTCCCGGCCGGTCCAGGCCGGCCATTAGGAAAAAATAAAAATAAAATGTCGGCCTTCGTTCCATTTTGGGGGCTAGGCGGCCAGCAAAGTAAATTGTCACTGTCGAGCAGAAACCTTGTATCTCCAAGTTTCAAATGTGTACATTTTTTCGCAAAGCAAAGTCCTGCTTCATCATACAAGGCCATCGCACAAAGGTAGTGAAAACAGCAGATCTACAAGCACACAACGCCTCGCGGTGCGAGGCGTTGTGTGCTTGTAGATTGTCTGTTTTCACTAGTTTAATTCATTTTTTAAATGATAAATACAAAACAAACGGTTTTGGACATACAAGGTTTCCACCCGACAACGACAAAATATAACTCTTGTAATTGGCCCACTGGCTTGTCATGATCTGAAATGGCAAATCTTTGAGTAGCAGCAGCGCTATGGAGAGAGATCACTCTCTATAGCGCGCAATGAGGGCCTCTCCAACTCTTTTTCCCGGGCTGAATCAGGGGCCCAGCACGTCCCTGATAGTGATGGACTGATCATGGTTTTTCAGTCCGTAATTGAACCATGGGAGGACAGGGATTTGATGATGGAACCTCTGTGTGACCTCTGTGCTGAAAGTCACGTAATTAGACCACCACACTACCTCTCAGGCACTCACAGCACATGTCTCTTGGTGCTTGTGAGTTGTTCTTTTGTGTTTTAGCCTTGTCGTTTTCAAAGTACTCCAACATTGAACTATAGGAGGAGGACAGGGATTTTGAACACAGAACCTTTGTGCTGAAAGTCACATCATTAGACCTCTACACTAGCTCTCGGGCACTCGCTGCACATGTCTCTTTTAAGTGCTCTTGAAGCGTTCTTTTGTATTTTAGCCTTGAGATGTTAAAGTATTCCAACATTGAACTATATGAGGATAGGGATTTGAACATGGAATCTCTGTGCCTAGAGTCTGATCATTAGACCAACACTGTCACTGAGACTCTCACAGTCAGTGTCTCTTGGTGCTGCTGTTGAAGCGTTCTTTTGTATGTTAGCCTTCATTTAATAAAGATAAGGTTGAAACATTCCAGCATTGATCTATTAGGACTGGGATTTGAACATGGAATCTCTTTGCTCAGAGTCTGATGATTAGACCACTGCATCGCCTCTCAGACACACTTTGCAGATGTGTTTTAGTACTGATGAGGCGCTCTTTTGTAGTTAGCCTTCAGTATAAACTGAAATGCTGATTTGAACATGGAATCTCGCTATATTTCTCACGTTATATTTTTATACAACTAGATCCTGAGAAAGTCCCGGAAAGGACTACGGATTAGCAAGGTACGGCACCAAGTGAGGTTTTGGAGAGTGGTTTCGGGCTGTATTTGAATGGGAACTTTGACCAGTTTGTAGTTTAGCCTTCACCATGGACTGGCACTGCAACATAGACTCTTCAAGTTGTTAATATAAAAAGGACTGGAAGATTTGGAGGACCCCCTGTAGTAACTCCGAGGACCCCCTAGGGGTCCTGGACCCCCTGTTGAAGACCCCAGCATTAGAGATTAGACTACTACACCATCACTCAATTATTCTCAACATGCGTCCCTTAGCACTGTTGAAGTGTTCTGTTAGCATTCAGTTAGTAAAGTTGAAATACTCCAGCATTTAAAGTTTCATTATCTATCTTTCCTGTTCTACCTCGGATTTGTCTTTTAGTGCTTTTGACTTGTTCTTTTGTAGTTTAGTTGGCAAAACTTTAAATATTCTAGCATTTGGTTCAAAGATGGCCTGGGATAGAAACTCTCTGCTGAATGACTGAGGGCATTATCTTGTGCTGCGCCTTATCCCTTATGCCTACTATTATTAAGCATTTCTTTGTATTTTCTAGATCGGCTATTTTCACTATTCTAAAATATTTTTCAAAATACAAAATATCTAGATATGGCCCTGAGTATACTACGCCAGTCATTCACTCAGTGCTTTTGATTTTAACATTGAAAAATGCACAGCACTTTTGTATTTAACTACAGTACTGTAGGTCTGGGGAAAAAATATATAAAATATATATGTAATATATATATAAAATATATTAATACAGGATACACACACTAGAGATTACAAGACATAGGTGACTATTTATTGGCACAGGGTGGTGAGGCAAGACAGGTAACAGCTACAGAGAAAACAGGACACACACTAGATATTATTACTACAAAATAAAAGAATACAACTGTACAAACTTAACTGCAACTCTAATCATGTTTATTGTCCTCAAAGGGAAATTTGTCTTCGCAAGTCTGTTCAAAAACAACCCATAACCATATAACACAAAACAACACATCACCAAGACAAAACACCAGGTCCCCACCGTACACTGAAAACCATCCTATCGACGGGGCAGTTTGTTTAGTGCCGCAAGGGGACAAAACCAGGAACCACAAAAGTGTCACTATAAAATAAAACAGTGGTTCTCAACCTGTGGGCGGAGGTCCCCAAATCATTGTGGGGGTTCCCCAGATAATTAACTTAATGTGAAACATTGTTTTCTCACTCAACAGTAAACAAACCAATATAAAGTTTGAGTATATAGAGGGTATCTGCACAATGACAATTTAAGGACTTTAAAAACCTTTGTAGTACCTCTGGTCAAACGTTGGTAAAATTGTCAAATATTAGAGGCAGAAATTGTGAAAATAGCAGATCTACATGCATGTATCATGTAGATATTCACAATGGAAGCGAGTCAAACTAAATGTAATGCCAACTCCTACAATTCCAAGTGCTTGTGCAGGGTGGGGGGGGGGGGGCAGTTCAAATATGATTATTTTTGGGGTTGCGGCCTGAAAAGGTTGAGAACTACTGAAATAAAAGAACACAACAGATCATGATGTGGTTGTTTATTGTTCTCTCTCTCTCTCTCTCTCTCTCTCTCTCTCTCTCTCTCTCTCTCTCTCTCTCTCTCTCTCTCTCTCTCTCTCTCTCTCTCTCTCTCGCTCATAACAGGCACGTACCTCACCCACGAGGCCAAGGGCTCCGACGACGCCCCGGATGCGGACACGGCCATCATCAACGCCGAGGGCGGTCACTCCGGAGCCGAGGACAAGAAGGAGTACTTCATATAAGGAGAAGACAGGAGTACACCAGGAGGGAAGAGGAGGAGAAGGAGATGAAGAGAAGGAGGAGGAGGAAGAGAAGAGGGGATTGCATGGGTGGGGTGGGGTGGGGCGGGGCTGTGGGTGGGAGGGTGTGGGAGGGGAGAGGAGAGTAGGAGACGGACAGGAGCAGACATGGTGCAAAGAGAACGAGAAAGTGAAACCCATCATTTTGCCTCCACGACGCTTCAGTTTCTTCGCTCGGACGGCGGAAGAGAGGACAGTGTGTGCGCGCGCGCGTGTGTGTGTGTGTGTGTGTGTGTGTGTGTGTGTGTGTGTGGGGGGGGGGGGGGGGGGGGGAGATTAGGGGTGGGAGGGGGTGGTGGTGGGGGGCTAGGGGAGCAGAGACGGACTGTTTGCCGGAGGAACTGAGCGCGGGTTGAGTGTTGAGAGGAGCATCACCCCGGTACCACCTTCTTCACACTGAGACGGGAGATTTAGTTTTGCACTGATGTACGGATGAGAAGAGAAGTTATACCCTCTGTCACTGGCCACGCGCATCAGCACACGCACACACACATGCACACACACACATGCACGCAGGCACGCACACACACACACACACACACACACACACACACACACACACACACACACACACACACACACACACACACAGAGTTCCGGGAAGAAAGAGAAGGGGGAAAAAAAGCTTTCTCGTGCCCACGCGAACATTAACATGAACATCGACATGGCATACCACTAACCACTAACACGTTTGGATTGTTTTGAATGGCACATTAATGAGGTTTATTATTATTATTACAATAATTATTGTTGTTATTATTTATATATATATCTCTCTATATATATATTATATAGACATGCATTGCATTCCAGAACTAGGTGTCTCGGCGACACCGGAAAACAAAAATTTACTCAGCTTATTTTGGGGGGTGGGGGGTGTTTAATTGTGGGTCACCTTCCGGCATGCCAAGAGACTGTAGCCCTACTGTACCTACCCCGGAATACCCCACCCATACCCCACTATACCCCACCCATACCCCACTATACCCCACCCATAACCCACTATACCTACCAGTCTACCCCCCACACCTCCACCCTCCCCCAGTGCAACGTACCCTAGTAAACCCCACCCCTGCCGGTCCTAGTACCTGCCCCAGTAAACCCTGTGTACCCCAGTGAACCCTCCTCCCCCCTCAGCCCCAAATCCATCCAGTCTTTATCCATCTCTCTTTCTCTCGCTCTCTCTCGTCTTTCACACACACACACACACACACACACACACACACACACACACACACACACACACACACACACACACACACACACACACACACACACACACACACACAAACACACACACACACACACACACACACACACACACACACACACACACACACACACACACACACACTCTCATAATGTTTTTTAATATTATCATCCCAAACGTTACGGTAGTACATGCAGTACCATCCTCAAACGTCTGGTTACTGACAACCATAAATGCAGCGCCACAACACAGCACAACACCACACCACACCACACCACACCACACCACACCACACCACACCACACCACACCAACACACACTCATGCAAAAACAGCATTCCCACCCTGTGCCTCCTCCAGGACGCAGGGTGACAATAGTATAAATATATAAATATATATATAGCATTATATAGCGTTCTTTTTACTCGACAGAAAATGTTTGGTGTGCTGTAAATACACTGTCATTTCTCTCTCTCTCCCCTCACTCTCTAGTCTCTACCCCCTCCTCTCTCTCTCTCTGTCTCTCCCCCCCTGTATCTCATACGGTCTGTTACTGCGGTACAGTAACGTACAGTATATACTCTAAAAAGCCTGCCTGTTTTTATTACATGCGTGGAAATGCTGAGTCGAAAATATCAATATCTGGGGAAGAACATTAAAAAAAGAGCAAAACAAAACGAAAAAAATACTAATAATAATGACAACAGTGCGATGAAAACTTACCTTAAACTACAAATATTTGTATGAGAACAGTTTGTTTTTGTTTGTTTGTCTGGTTTGATTTGGGACCCACACAAGTTTTTTTTTTTTTTTTTTTTTCTTTTGGTGTGTTACTGTCAGTGTTAAACGTTTACAGTGTCTGTCTGTTAGTCAGTCCGTCGGTCAGTCAGTCAGTCAGTCAGTCAGTCAGTCAGTCAGTCAGTCAGTCGCTCGGTCAGTCAGTCAGTCGGTCGGACAGTCCGGGAGTTCATAAATATGATTTTATACAGTATATTGCTTGAGTTGATTATGATTATTTTCTCTCCCTGCAATCTTTTATTGATTTAGACTTTGCAGTAGTCCCTTTCACAGTGGTGGCTTATCAGCTCACAGGTTATCAGCTCACTCCAGCCCCCCCCCCCCCCTACCCTCTCTGCGATAGATATTTCCAACTGTATGGTACTAAGGAGTCAGGCCGGCTTGCGTAGCATCTGGGAGTGAGCGTTTGTTGCACGTTGCCTGGAGTGGCCAGGCTGGTGGAGTGTGACCGCAGCAGTAGTCCTTGGGTTGGCTCCGCGGTGCCTCCAGTGAGCACTTACACTGCTTGACTCCTAGCGTTCTCCTCCTTGCGGCAAAGTGCTGCTCTTGGCTCCCGACCCACCGAGCACTAAATCCACTCGGCAGTGACATCATCGCTTCCTATTTAACAGCCTCTGCACGCTCGCTGCTCTTGGGATGATGAGGAAGGACATCTCGGGGTCCAAGCGGGACCAGCCGCTGCATGCATACTGTATATATTATTATGAACCACTCCAAAGACCACCCTCCTCTCGTTGTTTTAGAGACACGATTTGCCAACCTGGCTTAGGTTTCCAAGTCAACGGGTGGTGGTTTTTATAAATACTCAGCCGTATAGCCATGGCTCTGGCAATCCCCACTTGGCCCAGCTTTGGGATCTGACTGCAGACTAGCTGAAATGCCTCAGGGCCTCAGACTGTGTCGATGCCAACGCTTGTCTGGGGAAGGCAGGCTGCTCGGATTAAAGTGATGCTAGACTGAAAATAGAGGATTTAGGGAACCCATCGGTCCTTTTCACTTTATTTTCTTCCTCCCTCTGCTCATCCGTCTCGTAATAGTCTGTGTCCCACTCCGTCTCCACACAATCACCCCTCCACTCCTCTCTCTCTCTCTCTCTCTCTCTCTCTCTCTCTCTCTCTCTCTCCCTGTCCTTTAGTCCTCTTAAATCACTCTCTGATTCTCTTCGCTGGACTGTGGTTTGTTCAGGAACATAGGAAGACATAGGAACATGCGTCTCTAGATCGTGATGGAGGTGCACTGATTTGCTCTGTCATGTTTTGGGAGAGAAAACCAATTTTGCTGTTGCCCTACCTGTAGACAGTTAACGTCTGTGATAGTTTTGTACACTTTTTTCTGAAACTGTTCAGGGATTTTGCTTTCCGTACCTTTACCCCCCACATCATCAAACCACGTCATTAAAATGCTACCTAGCTGGCTGCTGAGAATGCTATCAGCCAGACTAGTGAGTCTATAAGCTAGCTTATTGCTATCAAAAGGAGTGAGGCAACCACTTATGGATCAATTTCTTTTGGTTTGTTTGCTTTTTTATCCTCCTAGTGGTTATAATTGGGATTTGTGGTGGTAAAAGCTGGTCCCAGATGAGAAAGTAGGGTTGATTTTTTTTCCTGCTGTAATAAGTTTGGGGTTGAAGAGTGTTTGAATGATATTGAGGTCAATCTATTTGTTGTGTTTTTGCCCGGGGTGCCTCCTGTCAACATGGGCTGTACACGGGTTTCATCAAAACACCATGTTCAGTGTTTAAAGGACTCAACGCATTGGTCAAGCCGCTTATTCAAACTCTCAAATGACACAGTGATGTCTGCAGACCAGAGGAATTAACACACGGGGTCTCGAACCGGGGGCTTGCCCCAAAGAAGAAGAAGAAGAAGAGATGGTTTTGATTCGTATTTAACCTCCAATGTAAATTGAAGAAAGGAATGTCCACTTCATACTCTTGAGTGTGTAGTGTCTTTTAAAACTAATGGACCTGTATTTGCCTGTACAATGTCGTCCTGTTGTTTCTGTCTTAGTTTACTCTAGCATGTGCTGTAGGTTGCATGAGAAAAGGTTGTAAACGAAGGTAGTGCTGTCTGGACATGTGAAGTGTTTCTGCTGGCAAGCTCCCCTTGTGAGACCAACCAGAGAGTCCAAGGATCGCCTTCACGGTTATTCCTGCTGATCTGCAAACATGACGTGCTCTGGTACCTTAAAACACTTCCTCCTGCGTACGTGGTAGCTCAGAGCAAGAAAACAAACAAACAAACTAAACATAGCTAATGTGGTGGAAGGTCTAACTAGCTCAAGTGGTGCTAGTAGGACCATATTGAACATTGGATAGAATCACAATAATAGGAGCTCTGGCAGACATGTTTTGGGATATCACTGGTTCATGTCATTGCATTGGTGCAGTAACAGCTAGCTGCCACCAGGTGTCAGCAAAAGAGCAGATATTTATTTGTGGCTCTGTCCAGCCACTCCAGTCTCATCTCCAGCCATTCAAGCTGTACCACAACACTACCAAGTACCAACCACCAACCATTACTCTCTTTTCCTTTTGTAGTTTTTTTTATTTTATTTTATTTTTAAATTATGTTCTTTTCCTAAGGTGTGCATACTCTTAACTGTAGAGCTATTACTTTCAATTTGACAGATTATTTTATTTTATTTTTATTAGAAATTCCAACACTTGAAGGGTTAGAAGTTAGTTTGTTTCTTTTTTGTATCTTATTTTTCGGGGGTTTCAGTCATTTTTATATAATTTCCGTGTATATAGTGTTGCCTTTATTGGATACTATTACAAAGTGCACCTATACACACTTACACGCACGGAAAACAACAACATCCACAACACGCACACACATACGTAAGTGGATATGCACGGCAGGCATGTTGTCTGTGGCTGTAATGTAATGTGTGCGTATCGTCGTTGTCGGGTGAAAACCCTGTACGTCCAAAACCGTTCGTTTTGCATTTATCATTTTAAAAATGATTTAAACTAGTGAAAACAGCCGATCTACAAGCACACAACGCCTCGCACCGCGAGGCGTAGTGTGCTTGTAGAGCTGCTGTTTTCACTACTTTTGTGCGACGGCCTTGTGCTTCACTTTGCGAAAGAACGTACAAATGTGAAACTTGGAGATACGAGGTTTCCACCCGACAGCGACGATATATGTGCGTGTGTGTCTTAAGTGTGGGAGTGTGTGTGTGTGAGTGTGAGGGATGTAGAAATGACCCAAACAGAATCTACTACTATGTGAGTTTCGTTCACAAAACTCTTTATTATTTTGACGACAAAAAAAAAAACATGTATTGTTTAGTTGTTTTTCCTTTCCAATGACAAAGTCTTCCTTTGGAATAAACATCCATATCACACGAGAATAGTTGCCGTTCATGTATGTTACTTTGTACTCATGGCCCGATGATGTCATCAAGGCGAGACCACACACACGTGTCAGGGTGGGTCCGCGTCTGTTGGCTGTTTTTGTTCATACAGTATTTTTGCTTTTTTGTTTCTATACCGGTTCAGTTGTTGACTTCAAATAAACATGCATTTGGGTTAATTCCTTTGGCTTGTCTCATTTTGGTCTCATATACTCCATAAATGGGTGCAATACAGAATGTTGTCGGCTCTGTGCATAACTGTAGTCCCGCCCGTGGCTTTCAGGAGGTTGGCATACCCGTGTCCTGTTTTCCGGGTCATTTTCCTATGGCTTTGTTTGATTGGCTCGGCAGCAGATTTGAACCGGAAACATAGTTGTTGTCGGGCGGAAAGTGGAAAACTTGTATGGTGTGCTTAGTTGTAGATCTGCTATTTTCACTAGTTTTGTGCGACAGTCTTGTATGGTGAAGCAGGGCTTAATTACTTCACGAAGAAACACAACATTTAAAACTTGGAGATACGAGGTTTCTGCCCGACAGTGACGATATCATATGAAACCTTCCCATGTGTTTCAAGTTCAAATCTGCTGCAGAGCCAGTCAAATGAAACCGAGATGTCACCTTGGCTTATGGTAACCTGGGACTTCAATTATGCGAGTGGTTCTCAAACTTTGTCATGTCAAGGTCTACCAAATTGATATGTATTTGGACACAGACCCCCATCGGAAAATATTTTGTTCCAGGGACCCCCAGAAGAGAAGATTTGTGTTCAAAATCATTAAAGATCTTACAGAAAATAGCACATGTGAAAGCTCACAGCGCGTCAAGTATAAAGTGGTTAAAATGATTGTGATGCCATATTTACTAATTTAGCTGGGGACCCCCTGGAACCACCGGCGCGGTAAGGACCCCTAGGGGTCCCCTGGCCCCATTTTGAGAACCACACTGAATTATGCACACAGACTATTCTGTGCACAATGCAATAAGGTAACATGCCCAACAGAGGGCAGCACAGCGCCACATAGCAGATACCTCCCCACATAACTCTATGCTCCCCACACACTTAAGGGCCCTATTATGATCCAGGTCTTATGCCTTATGCCTTAAGTTCTTTACCTTTTTTTCACTATTTTGAAAAACATTTTTAAATACTTCAAATGCTGATCTACATCTGCATGTTGTGAACTTGCAGATCAGCTATTTGAAATATTTAAAAAACAAAAACAAAATAGTAAAAAAAAAAGGCAATGCGGTTAAGGCATAAGGCATAAGACCTGGATCATAATAGGGCCCTTTGTGTTGCCTCCTATTCTTCATCTTTCATACTTTTTTATCAGTTCCTTGATCTTTCTTTCTTTCTCTCTTTCCTGTTACTCTTACTGTGCTGTGCTTCCGTCTCTCTTATCTTTTTCCGTTCAACAACCCTATAAACTCTCCAACCCCTGTGGTCTGTGCTGTGTTTGTGGGCATATTGCTACCATATGATGACATGGATATGGGGGCTGATAGCCTGTTCAACTCAGCCAGTGTGCATTAGTCCTATAGACACTGTTGGCTAATGCCTGAGTTCTTATTATAGACTATACCTGCTTCATGCCTCTGGGCCTGGCAGGCATTAACTTATAGCATGCCTTTAAAGGGGAAGACCACCCATTTTCAATATTGAAATATGTCATTAATATACCTTAGAGGAGTTGTGTGGAAATAGAAAAACGTTCCCCCCCTTCTGTGTTGCCTAGAACTGGAGGATTGATTTTGGGGTTTGTATTGTAAAGTACAATGTATGATGTCATCAAGTTGTACTTTACAATACAAACCCCAAAATCAATCCTTCAGTTCTAGCAACACAGAAGGGGGGGGCACTTTTTTCTATTTCCACACAACTCCTCTAAGGTATATTAATGACATAGTTCAATATTGAAAATGGGTGGTCTTCCCCCACTGAAAATAGCAGATCTACAAGCTCACAAGGCCGTTGTTGTGCTTGTCAATCAGCTATTTTCAGCGTAAGCTTTCGCCACGACAACAGAAAAGAGCCCTGAGGAACTCCGGTCAAGTCAACCATATAGGGTTCAAGTGGTTAAGTCAGGTGCAAATGCACCCAAAAGAAGGTCAGAGACACGTTTTGTGCGTGGATGTGTGTGTTTCCAAACCGTATACCCACACAACACATTAGCAAATGATGAGAGCAGGTTCAACTGTACAGTAGGCTACACAGATAGATACCAAGAAAAAGGGAAACATGCCTATAGGCCTACAAAAAAAAGTGTAAAAGTTAATTTTCTTCCGTAATATAATTCAAAAATTTAAACTTTCATATATTCTAGATACATTACGAATAAGGTGAAATATTAAGAAAAACCTTTAACTTTGAATTTTTATAGCATAGCCTACAGCTCATGAATATCAAAGATCCATATCTCAAAATATTACAATATTACACAAGACCACACAAAACAAGGATCTATAATTTAGAAATATCAGCCTTCTGAAGCCGTAGTTGCTTGAAGTCCAGTGTGAAGTTTCTGCAGCGCAGTCAGTGATGATTTGGGGTGATATGGCTAACTATGGCATGCTTTTTTACAAAATATCAATGGCCTATATATTTTTTTAGATGGCTCTCTATTATAGTTGAGCAGCACTATGTAACTTTTTAACAACTTATATTATTGTGTCCCACAAAATTATGAAGGTACATGTTTAAGCAATAATAATCATCCTTCCATAAAGGGTTCCCTGTTTGGCTGTATTCCATTGGAAGACAATGAGTTTCATTTTGGCGTTTGCCAAGACAGAACTGCCAGTCAAGCGAAGACTGGCCAATCACATGCTTGCAAAGACTCTTGGGAAATGAAGTCAAAGACGTTGGCTGCAAAGTTGTTATTTGTGTCCAAAGGCTGGGTCCAAAGTGGCCACTGATACCCAAAGTGCTGCTTTAAAGATGCTAACGCCTCTTCCGGAGTAACCATGCTTCTGTATAGGATTTAAAGGATAACTTTTTTTTTTTTTTTTTACAACAAGGGTTCATATTTTAGGTTGTCATTAGAGAAAAGAAAATATGAGTGTTAAAATGTTTTCATTTCCTTCTTTCTGTCATTTTAGTGATTTTAACGATTTTGATTTGCATGCATGCAAGTGGCTAAATATGTATTTTTAGACACAATAAGCCCATTCCCAAGATGCACCGCAATCTTTCATTGGCAGATGTGACTTATGGGGACTGAAGTAAATAGTAACAAAGAAACTGTCAGCTTATTTTGTCTAAAATACATATTTAGCCACTTGTACGCATGCCCCCAACCACTGAAATCGAAATACTAAACTTGCTAAAACGCAGTAAATTAAAACATTTTAACACTCATCTTTTCTTTTCTATAATTACAATCTAAAATATGAACCCTTGTTGTAAAAAACTAAAGTTGTCCTTTAAGAGTAAATTACAGGAAAGAAAGAGAACCTGGGTATCACAGTGTGTAATAGGCCCATACTGAGGCATTTTTCATGTCAGGTGTAGCTTTAAAAGTAAAGGTAAATGGTGCATTTATATAGCACCTTTATCCGAAGCACTTAACAATGTGCATTACATTCACTCACACATACTCACACACTGATGGCAGAGGAGGAAACCATGCAAAGCATCAACCAACCTGCTCACCAGGAGCAGTCAGATAGGGGTTCAGTGTCTTTCTTGCTCAAGGACACATCGACCAGGATTCTAACCGGGAATCATTCTAATTCCCAAGCAAATCCTATACCTCCTGTCCTGTGCCACTGCTGCCCGTGGTGGTTAAAATAATGTACCACGTTTTAGCGGGGCACCCTCTGGAACCTACCCGAGGACCAGGGACGTGCTGGCCATTGGGAAAAGCGGGACAACTCCCGAACGGCCGGTTCATTCCCGGCCGGTCCAGGCCGGCCATTAGGAAAATAATAAAAATAAAACGTCGGCCTTCGTTCCAAGTAAATCGTCACTGTCGGGCAGAAACCTTGTATCTCCAAGTTTCAAATTTACTTTGCTTCATCATACAAGGCCGTTGCACAAAAGTAGTGAAAACAGCAGATCTACAAGCACACAACACCTCGCGGATCGGCTGTTTTCACTAGTTTAAATCATTTTTAAAATGATAAATACAAAACAAACGGTTTTGGACATACAAGGTTTCCACCCGACAACGACGAAATATAACTAAAAAAAAAGAAAAATGAGGGCCACTCCAACTCTTTTTCCCGGGCTGAATCAGGGGCCCAGCACGTCCCTGCCGAGGGAGGACCCCTTGGGGTCCACGCCACGGACCCCGATTTTGAGAAAATATATATAAATGAATCTAAAAACGGTACCATAAATAAGCCTATAGCGCCAGTAGCGGGTACTGTTTCTCAACCTCTGTTCCGGGGACGGCCACGGGTCCAAATGGACTCTTTTGGGGCTGTAACTCTGCAAGTGCACAAGTGGATTGAGCCATGCAGACATGCAGTCCCGAGTCCAGCTGCAGGGAGCGGTATAGGGAGACAGACGTCCCTGACCCACCATCCGGAGGTGAAAGGGGCGAAACACCAAGGAAGGATGGCTCCCAGCTGATGACCCTGCAGCTGGTACTCGCAACGCTCAGACCATCCTGCCACCAAGGATTACCAGCAAGAGGAGGAGCTTGCAACATCTATAAGTAGCTCTAGCAGACTCTGCTTGTAGCAAAGCATCTTTGATGTATTCACCAGTCAACACTGAGGATTTGACAGTGTAAATCGGGACCCATGAGATTTTTGAAAATGTACAAAAGGTGTGGTTCTAAGGGCCTGCATAACGCATGTTAATCTGGGGGTCCATGAAATGAAAATGGGTTGAGAGCTAATACATCTGCATTTTCTTTTTTCCTTTTTACTTTACAGGAGTATTTCCAATTTTCAGAACTTTTATCCACAAGTTTCCGGAGTCCCATGTAACCCATGAGCCCTTGTGTGAAATGTGGGCATCACTTCCTGTTCCTCTTAGCAGTCTCATTCTGACTGGTTGCTGTTGCTGCTGTGAGCCTGCAGCACCTGCATCTCTGCATGGTGATTACTTGGTGCTTTGTTAAGTGATTTGAATCAGCTGCTGTGTATATGGAGGAATGAAGCACACATTAATCCCCCCCCCCCCCCCCCCCCCCCCTCCTCCATATTGAAAACTTCAAAGTGTAGCCTACATTCTGCTAGCACATTTTGATGCCAATACTTTTGTGCTTTTACTCAAGGACATTTTGAATTCATACATATTTCTACATTGCTGTATAGTCGGTGGCCCCAGGGCAATAAAAGGACCGTTTGGTTCAGATTCTCGCAAATTCGCCAAATTTGGCACAGATGTTGTCCATAACATACTTAATCATTTTAAGATGGGTGCCAAGATGGGCACCCCATGGTACTGCCATAATTGAGCAATGCAATTGGTGTCCCATTAACTTTACATTACAGGGAAAAAAAGCAAAAAAAGAATCTGCTTTAAGTAGCATATAACTGGTCAAACTAGGGGGTTTTCATGATTCTGAATCCATTGCAAACATCCGTTTTGCATAAAAAAACATTCATTGGGCTAAAACGGCCACCACGAAAGTGTTAAAAGTGATGACTCATCACTTTTCATCACTAAACCATAGTCTTGTAGGGCAGTTTTTTAGCCCAAGGAATGTTTTTTGTGCAAAACGGATGCTTGCAATGGATTCAGAATCATGAAAACCCCCTAGATTGACCAGTTATATGCTACTTAAAGCAGATTATTTTTTTTGCTTTTTTTCCCTGTAATGTAAAGTTAATGGGACACCAATTGCATTGCTCAATTATGGCAGTACCATGGGGTGCCCATCTTGGCACCCATCTTAAAATGATTAAGTATGTTATGGACAACATCTGTGCCAAATTTGGCGAATTTGCGAGAATCTGAACCAAAATATCCCCGGGGCCCCCGACTAGTAGCCTAGGCCTATTGACACTTTTACTTAAAGGAGTAGTTCACCCCCAACATGACTTTTTTTCTATTGATTACTCATGCCATGGAGAGTAGAGTTCAATAATATTTTTTGGTTTTTGTCACATTCCTAAGACAAAAATGTGATAACAATAAATTTTCCCCCATTGATTCCGGATGGTGACCCGTTTCGAAACGGGTCACCATCCGGAATCAATGGGGGAAAATTTACCCGAATCAAATTTTTGTCTTAGGAATGTGACAAAAACCAAAAAATATTATTGAACTCTACTCTCCATGGCATGAGTAATCAATAGAAAAAAAAAGTCATTTTGGGGGTGAACTACTCCTTTAAGTAAAGGGTTAGGGTTTAAAAAAAAAACAAGGAAAAATAAAACATTTCCCACCACAGGCAAAAGGTTAATGCTACACATGAGAGTAAAGAGCGGTGAGCCTTCTACTTGAAAGCTTAATCACTTTAGCATTGAAGAAGCGAGCGTAGCCTAGTCTATGAACTTCAGATGAATGCAATATTTAAAGTGACAGCAGCGGTCTTAAGCAAAAGGCCCCTGGGGGCCAACAGAGCTATAGTAGGCTATAATGGTGGTGGTGGTGGTCGGGGGGGGGGGGGGGGGGGGTATATACAATCTGCTAAAGAGATGTGATGTGAGTGCACAGCACACAGCGCAGTACTCCGTACGGCCGCTTGCGGCCCCGGAGTGCCCTTCTCCCCCCTTTGGTGTGTGTGTGTGTGTGTGTGTGTGTGTGTGTGTGCGTGCGTGCGTGCGTGCGTGCGTGTGTGCAGTGGTGGAAAAAGTATTCACACTTTTTACTCAAGTAAAAGTATCAATACTGCAGTATAGAAATACTATATCTGCTACAAGTAAAAGTCCGGAATTTAAAGTCCTTGAGTTCTAGTATGAAAGTAGGCCTATTGGCAAAATAATACTTAAAGTACCAAATTAAGTACAAAACGTTTGAAAATAGCCTATCTACGAGCTCACAAAGCGTTGCAATGCTTTGTAGAGATCTTACAAATAGCCAAGGTATAAAATGGGGCTGAAGTGCTTAATGTGTGTTTTGTAATAGCCTATCATAATTCATATCTGCACAGTAACTAACTAAAGTTTTCCAATAAATGTAATGGAGTTAAAAAGAACAATATTTGGATCCTAGATGTAGTGGAGTAGAGGTAGGTCTACGTCTACTAAGCCTAAAAGTATTGGAAATTGCAAACACCTCAAAATTATACTTAAGTAGGTAGGCTACAGTAGGCTACTTGAGTAAATGTACTTGGTACCACTCTCTCTCTCTCTCTCTCTCTCTCTCTCTCTCTCTCTCTCTCTCTGTGTGTGTGCGTGCGTGCGTGCGTGCGTGCGCGTGTGCGTGGTGGTTATGTTCAACGCTGATTGCATGAAAAGGGGATAGGGGGGGGGGCGAGGAGGAAACAGAGAGAGAGGGAGAGAGAGGAGAGCTCTTTAATGAGAATAGGAGTAGAGGTTGTGTGTGCGTGTGTGTGCGCTGCACGCAAAGAGGAGAGAGAGGAGAGAGGAGAGGAGGGGCTGTTTTAGACTAGAGGAGACGAAAGAAAAAGAGCAGGGGTCGGAAAAGTAAAGGACAGATTTTTTTACGCACAATTGCCAAGAAAGAGAAAAGCGGCGATCATCCTCATCATCATCTTCATCTATTCGAGGTTAAAACCACCAAACAACTAAGAGATTGTTTTCTTTTGTTTTTCTTTCGTTCCTTTCTTTGATGACCGGAGGAGGAGTGGAGGAGGAGGATTACGGTTGTCCGTGGCCGGGGTGAACAGAAAGAACTCTTCTCTTGGTTCGACTCGAGACTGAATTGATGGTGTCTTCAGCGCTGCTGCTGGGGGAGACGTGCAGCGGAGCGAGCCGTGGAGAGGAATCTGAATGTCATCATGCTGCCTCCGTGGATGATCATAACTTTGACGATCACTTTCAACAAAGGTAGCGAAATGTTCTACTGTCTGTGTATGGATCATGGAATGCACTTTTACGTTGCTTGATTCTAAATAGACCGTCTATTATAGAATCAAGCAACGTAAAAGTTATTCTGTATTCTAACCTTCTGTGGCTCCCTTTCTTTGCTGTAATTATTGGTGTTTGATATGTCCGCGCCGCCGCGCGCGCACGTGTGTGTTATTTGTATGTAGCCTATTAGTTCCTATTATGTTATTTGTAATATTACACGCTGATTATGGCCTCTTTTGGGGGGTGTATGTATAAAAAAGGGAGTCGGGAGAATTGGTGGTCTGTAGGAGCCAAACAGGAGTTCATATAGACAGAGACACAAAGTGTCTAGACACAAGTAGCGTGCTTAATTTTTCTTCAATAATTCCATGAGTGTGCGTCTTTTTTGTGAAGAATGAGTGTCTACCGTATATGGAGCATCTGTGTGCGTGTGCATGTGTGTGTGTGTGTGTGTGCGCGCGCGCGCGTGTGTGTGTGTGTGTGTGTGTGTGTGTGTGTGTGTGCGCGTGCGCTATATATGTCGGTCTGACGTGACCTTTGAAAATGCATGAATAGATTGGTTCACACACACACACACACACACACACACACACACACACACACACACACACTGACACACACACACACACACACAACACACACACACACACACACACACACACACAATGCAAACAGCAGTGTGTGTAGTTACTAGTGTGGCCCCCCCCCCGTACATTGTAGCCCAGAAAAACGTGTTCCACGCACATTACTCACCACCAGCCGTGCGCACACACTACTTGCCAGCGCGCACGTGCCGTGCCGTGCAGTGAGCGTGGAGATTGATGATGAGGAGGCTCCGGGATCGAATACACACACGCGCTGCGCGCACACACGGCGTGGGGGGGAGGGGGGGGGGGGGGTGTTTCTGGAGGCTCGTTGTTCTGTGGCCTTAACATGAGTCACACCTGATCAATTTCCACCACGCACGCGCGCGGCGCGCACACTCAGCGAGACACTGACGAGGCTCTCTCTGTACTAGGCTACTTACAACTGTGTGTGTG
>NW_027664551.1:80000-106482 GCF_963921795.1 Nannobrachium achirus | reverse complement strand
TATTTACATTGCCCCATGTAGTAGCCCGGTTGCTTAACGCTGGTTTTTGACATTACCGAAACGAATCGGATAAAAGTGCCACACTTTTTTTGAGGCTTCTTTAGGACCTAACGATGGATTTTAGCCTTGGGTACCAAACTTTATTTTGATGTTTACCCATATAATATCCATATCAAGTTGGGCTCCCATCGACTTTCTATACAGAAGGAAAATACCCAGAATCACAGCTTGTAGATCAGCTATTTTCAATTAGCCTACAGTAGGTATAAAATAGGACTAAAGCGGTTAATGTATGTTTTGTAATATTATAATTTATATCTGCAAAGTAACTCGTAACTAAAGTTTTCAAATAAATGTAGTGGAGTAAAAGTGCAATATTTGGAGGAATTCAAAATGTAGGCTACTTGAGTAAAAGTATGAAAGTGTTGGCAATCAAAATTGACTTAAAGTACCAAAAGTAAAAGTACAAAATGGCAGATCTACAAGCTCACATCGCATCATTAACACCCATGGAGCCAAACTCGTTCAGGGACGAGTTAAGGCCACTACAGTAGGTGTCCCCCTGCCAAAAGGAAGTTTTCTCATTGACAGACGAGGCAACGAAGAGTTAACTCTACGAGCCTGCAGCTGCCCTCTGAATGACCTTTTCATTACGTCACCCGGCAGCTGCAGGCAGTTAGACAGGGGGAGAAATTGCGGAAGCACTTTACATTGCTTTAGATTCTACTTTGAAACATAAGAAGGGCTTTATCTAAGAATGAGATGAAAACAGCGCCAGGGAAGCAGAGATCTGATTGTTTTCACGGCGACACTTTACCGCGATTTTAGTTTCGCGAGCGTTTGTAAACAAATGGATTATCCTCCTCAATCTTCTCTGGACACGCACGTGCACACGCACAAAGCTTGCGAGGCACGTCAAAACAAAGCTTAAGTCAATGGTGGCAGCAGCAACAGCTATAAATGTTATAAACCTTAGCAGCCCATGTGTTAACGCGACGCCATGTGAGCTTGATCGTCTATTTTCAAATAGCCTAGGTATGAAATAGGGCTAAAGCGGTTAACGTATGTTTTTGGTTTTTGTCACATTCCTAAGACAAAAAATTGATTCAAGTAAATTTACCCCCATCGATTCCGGATGGGGACCCGTTTCGAAACGGGTCCCCATCCGGAACGAATGGGGGTAAATTTATTGTTATCACATTTTTGTCTTAGGAATGTGACAAAAACCAAAGAATATTATTGAACTCTACTCTCCATGGCATGAGTAATCAATAGAAAAAAAGTCATTTTGGGGGTGAACTACTCCTTTAAGTAGGATGTTAGGGGTCTAACTAGGGGTTTGTCATGATTCTGAATCCATTGTTTTAACAGAAAACTTTCCTTGGGCTAGAAATGGCCCCCCCAAAACACCCAAAAAACTGTGAAAAATTATGACAAATTCTTGCAATGGATTCAGAATCATGACAAACACCTAGTTAGACCCCTCACATCCTACAGAGTATTTTCCTCCTGTATCGACTTTCTATTAGAAAGTCGATGGGAGCCCAACTGGATATGGATAATTCTATGGGTAAACATCAAAATAAAGTTTGGTACCCAAGGCTAAAATCCATCGTTAGGTCCTAAAGAGGCCTCAAAAAAAGTTCTGCGCTTTTATCCGCTTCGTTTCGATAATTTTGTTAAGCCAACCCACAGTGAAAGCAGTGGGCTTTGTCCACAGAGAATGAAGAAACATGCTAATATCAAACATTAAAAACAGAGCATGATATCCACACTATCTATGTGTGAAAACTATGGGCATGAATTATATCCAAAGAGCTCCTCAGCTCAAAAGGCGATTTCTGTGGACAAGACAGTATAAATACTGTTGCTGAATGTAGAACGTTGCATTAGATGGGACATAACAAACAACTGAGGCATGGCTGTGCAGTAGGCTAGACTGCTATGAATGTTTGGGTGTGCAAATTAAAACAACTTCCAACATACAATGGAGCATTCTACCAGTAAGACTCCCTAATCGGGAGATAAGCGACCGTCAGGTCACAGTGTGATTTTAGGCCAAAATGTGTAGGAGCTGTGTCCAAAAATGTGTTTGAAAAAAGGTGCTTGATGGTGGTGCTATATAGGACATTGATTGATTGATTGAAGACTTTATTAGAAGTTTGCATAGGAAAAGGTACAGTTTCATGACGGTACAGTTCACTGGTACAAGGTCTACTAAAAGGAGATCCATGAAAAGACTAAGCTTATTTCCACTGGAAACCATTGAAGTATCTCATATAACATTGAATGACAGACAAATAGAACACAGTACTATGCAGTAGATATGTAAAGAAAAACAAAAAAGAAGACAGTAAGTCTAAACAAACAGTATATACAAAGAAGGGGCAGGGGAGGGTAGGGTTGGGCTAGGTTCATTTTTTACCAGTTGCGAACGGCTGCTGCCTGTAAGTGGTTTTTCAGGGCAATTTTAAAGGATGCTAGTGATCCACACTCCTTTATGGCCTTCGGTAAGGCTTTCCACATTTTGGTGGTATAGCAGAAAAAAGAGTTTGACCCTTTGTTTGTTTTGACTCTGGGTTGAAAGTGATCTGTGGCGCTGCCTCTGGTGTTGTAATTATGGACATCCTTAATGTTTATAAAGTATTTTGACAGTTACTTGGGTATCATAGTGGTGTAGTGTATCTTGTACACCAGGCCCATTGCAAGTTGCTGTACTCTGTCATCTACTCTGAGCCACCCCACTCTTAACTGGTGAGTAGCGGTGAGGTGAGTCTGATAGGGAAGTTTAAGCAGGATCCTAATTAGTTTATTTTGGGCTGTTTGGAGTTTAGTTTTCAGGGCTTGTGGGGCGTCACGATACCATATGTGGACTCCGTAGTCAAAGAGGGGCTGGATTATTGCACCAGCTATGGTCTTCAGTGTGTTCCATGGTGATGAGATGAGTGTAGACATACTGTGTACCGATTTGCGTGATTTTAGGGCAAAATCTGTATAGGAGCAGTGTCCAAAAATGTGTTTGAAAAAATCGGCCTGATGGTGGCGCTATATAGGACAGATCCATGTTGATGACATGAGTGTAGACATACTGTGTAGCGATTTGCGTGATTTTAGAGCAAAATCTGTAGGAGTAGTGTCCAAAAATGTGTTTTAAAAAATCGTCCTGAAGGTGGCGCTAAATGGGACAGATCCATGTTGATGACATGAGTGTAGAGCAAGTGTGTACCGATTTGCGTGATTTTAGGGCAAAATTTGTAGGAGCAGTGTCCAAAAATGTGTTTAAAAAATCGGCCTGATGGTGGCGCTATATGGGACAGATCCATGTTGATGACATGAGTGTAGACATACTGTGTAGCGATTTTCGTGATTTTAGGGCAAAATCTGTAGTAGTGTCCAAAAATGTGTTTAAAAAATCGGCCTGAAGGTGGCGCTAAATGGGACAGAGCCATGTTGATGAGATGAGTGTAGACATACTGTGTACCAATTTGCGTGATTTTAGGGCAAAGATTGTAGGAGCAGTGTCCAAAGATGTGTTTTGCAAGAATCGGCATCATGGTGGCGCTAGAAGAGGGCTATGTGAGAATTGATGGGTGGAGGTTGTCGTTTGGCAGGCAAGAAGTGTGTGTGCAAAATTTAGCATGGATCGGGGCAACGGTTGCGGAGATATGAGCAGGGCAAAAGTGTGACGTGTGACGTGTGACAGACTGACTGACAGACGGACAGCTGGTCGAGGTTTTGACAGTAACTGCGACTTGACGGTCGCAATTAAAGAGGTGGTGCCATAGTTTTGGACTTTTTCTGTTTTGCACGTGTCTATGCAGCGCTCTATCATATTTGCCTGACTGCGAGCGCCAGACATCTCACACTACGTTTCACTTCGGGAGAGAGTCTGAGATTACGGACGGAGATTCTACTTCGGCGTGGGCGGGCTAAAGCCTATTGACGTCACACACACACACACACATACACACACACACACACGCGACGGCGACGTGGCGTGACATTGCAAAAATACGTTATTTCTCATAACATATTATATGTCTGCATGTTAACGTTAGTGCAAAATGGTATTAAAACGTGATTAAACGGCACTATTTCATAGTTTATTAAAATAATACGAGTCGAGTCTGACTCCGCCATGACAGTTTTCACGGACCAATCAGAGTCCACTAGACTCTCACGTGGGCAGAGGACACCAATCAGAGTCCACGAGCGAGTCTCACGTGAGCTCAAGAGCTCTGTTTGGAGGGGGCTGGGACCGGAGCAGCCAAACCACGTGCCCCAAGCATACAACCCTGATTGGCCCATTCAATGCGCCCGCTCTTCAGGCGCGCTCGAAATAAAATAAAATATGTGCAGCTTCAGTCCACACTACAAACCACCCACCAACAGGGGGTGGTGATGTGCGGACTGAAGTATCAGGCTACTATCATATGAGACCAACAGGTATAATATGCCTGTGCATTTTTTGTTTCCTCTCTGGTCTTTTTTTTTAATAACTTTTATTTAGACATTGCACATTACAAAACATCATATAAAAAGGATACATAAAAACCTCACACCAGATAATATACAAGCATATATACAAGGAGATGGGAAATATACATAGGCTACTGTACAAAGGAGGAAGCAGGATAAAAGATTAAAAAAGCAAAAGAAAATATTCCATGTGGGTTTAATCCAACAACCACAATAGATCTGCCCAGGCTTTATTTCCTCTTGCCTCATCCACCAAGAGATCCATTTTAATTCTTGCCTTCAATTCAAAATGAAAGACAGACACCCTATCTGCTGTAGAGAACCTTTGGTGATCATCCTTGTACCTTATCCACATTTTAAAGATGGACAGTTTAGCTATTGTTAAAATCAAATTGATACAATGTCTGTCTCTAGGCGTTGTACTGAGACCCAAAATAATGTTTGACAATTCTACTCTAAATGTGACATTAAGCTGAGACATAAGAGCAGAAACATGGTTCCAAAAGTTACCTCGACACCGACATGAAACAAACATATGTTCTGTATCTTCTTTTACCAAACAAACAGCACATAGAGGATTAGGAACAAGCTTCCATTTATACAAGTTTGACATATTTGGGAGAATTCAATGCAATATTTTGAAATTGAACTCTATCTAGAGATAGTTTTATAGTTTGTAGCTGCCATACCTTACTCCACAATATGCCTGCATAATATGCTTTGTTATTTTTTCTTTTAACAGCAGCTTATATAATTGTTTTATAGGTATAACCTGTCAGAGCCATGCGTGCAGCAGTATTGTCATCTCTGGACGCTATACTGTTGTTTATAAACAGGAGCCATTTCTTTTTTTTTCAGTCTTCAGTTAGTTTGTTGTATACCGGTAAATAAACTTACTGTGTGATGTTTCCTGCATGTGCAGGATAGGTGGTTCCCCATGTTTCTGTCTTCCTTGCTGCTTTTTCTAGTAGCCCTGGTGATAAATGGCAATAACAACATTGATATTTACACTGTACTTTCTGCTATGGACAACAAGGACCTCGGGCCGGCCCAGTTAGGGCCCAGAGGGGCCGGGCCATAAAGGTATATTTCACTTTCAAAAAAACTTTTGGTCATTTTATTGTCTAATCAGGCTTTTATGAACACCCTGAACAGATTTTAATTTGATTGATTCAATATTTAGATATTTGATGTAAATGTTATCAGGCCCTCCAGTTCCAGGACCCTTCCCCATACACACACACCCATTGTAACTCCATTTTAACCAGTAATGTGTTTTGCAAGAATCGGCCTCATGGTGGCGCTAGAAGAGGGCCATGTGACAAATGAGGGGTGGGGTCTCCGCGCCGCCGAGGCGGACGAATAGGTACCGGCCCCGGCTCTCCCGGTCGCTCCTAGCCCAAGTTACGGCATTTTAGGTGCGCTGCAGTGGCAGGGGGTCCTCCACTGGGGGCGCCACCACTTTTGCATCCGTTCTGGAGCACCAGGAGTCGGTGGTCCCCGGGAATTCCCCGTGAGCAGCCCCGTTGGGGTGGTCATTTGGTCATTTTTGCACATTTGGTCATTTTTTACATCTGGGGGTCCCCCAGGGACCTGGGGGTCCCTGGAGCTCCGGGGGTCGTGGAGGTTGTAGTTTGGCAGGCAAGGAGTGTGTGTGCAAAATCTGGCATGGATCGGGGCAACGGTTGCGGAGATATGAGCAGGGCAAAAGTGTGACGTGTGACGTGTGACTCACTCACTGACTGACTGACTGACTGACTGACTGACTGACTGACTGACGGACGGACAGCCGGTGGAGGTTTTGGTAGTAAATGCGACCTACGGTCGCAACCATGATAAATTCTTCAAAAACACCCATTATTTTTGGGAAAAGATACAGAACCTTGAAGTGGGAAAAGATTCATTTTAGCAGGAGTTTTGTCCCCTCAGCCATTGCGGCATTCAACAAACCCCTTCGATAGGATGGTTTTCTGTGTACAGTTGGGACCCCATGTATTGTCTTGGTGATTTCTATGTGCTGTTTTTTGTTCAGGGACAATACACATTATTAAAAAAAGGAGCTGCACTAGCTCTTGGTGCTACAGTATGTAGTTAACTACTCTTTGACACAATTTTGTGTGACGTCGCTGAGCGCTACACCTCTGACATCCCAGACCGCTTTGTGGTTTCACCGTGTGTCAGAAAGTACATTATGTCATGCATATGGGCCCTATTTTCATTGGTACCCCATCGTATCTCTAATCTTTTTTGCACTTTTTAGTTTTGTTTTGAAAAAACATTTTTAAAAAGTTCAAATATCTGATCTACAAGCTCAAACATGTCGATGTAGATCAGCTACATAGAATCCATTTCTGCTTGATACATTTTTAATCGTGTATATAGTAGATGAGATATGTTTTTTTGTGAATACATATTTTATCTCAATTAGCTGTAAGATATTTTAAATGGCAACGCAGTTACAGTGACCGATGGTAACCGTGACAACCCATGTGTTGTGGTCCTCAACCAGTTTCACTATGGAAGATGGACAGTGTTCTAGTTGCAACTTTGGATAAAGCAGGGCTTGTCAAAGTGGGTGGCGGAGCACCCTTGGGCCAGGGATGTCTCAGAATTCTTTAGTTTAAAGGACAACTTTGTTTTTTTACAACAAGGGTTCACATTTTAGATTGTAATTAGAGAAAAGAAAAAGTGAGTTTTAAAATGTTTTCATTTACTTCGTTCTATTGTTTTATTGCGTTTACCCTGCAAAAATGTGGGGCATGCGTACGCATGGGGGCATGCGTACAAGTGGCTAAATATGTATTTTTAGACACAATAAGCCAGCAGTTTCTTTATTGCTATTTACAGTAACACTTCTAGCCCCCATAAGTCACATCCAACCATGAAAGGTTGTGTTGTAAAGCAGGGAATGGGCTTATTCTGGGCTTATTCTGTGTAAAATTGCATATTTAGCCACTTGTACGCATGACCCCAACCACTGAAATAAGAATCCCTAAAACAATAGAAAGAAGTAAATGAAATGATTTTAACACTAATCTTTTATATTCTTTAATTACATTCTAAAATATGAACCCTTGTAGTAAAAAAACTAATGTTGTCCTTTAACCCCTTAGACACTCATACTAAATGTGTTCTTTTCGCTCTACACCAAAGTCTTTTTGCTAAAAAATAGCAGATCTACAGGTTATGCTTCAAGTGGTTAAAAGTATGAAGTCATTTTAAATCTGTCCAAATGGGAACAGAGTTTTCTTTGTGACATTTATGTCAAATTACGGTACGTAAATGTGTACATTGTACAAATATTTGTCTGGCTGACGTTGTATGAATTGTCCATAAAATATTTTGTCTAGTCTTAATGTATGAAGTATATTTTTTAATTTGCAGACCCCCTTGAAAAGGGGTGAGGGGTTATTCCTAATAAAGAAATTTCAGACAGAACATGCATGGATTGTATCCAGAACTCACTTTTAAGTCAAAATGTTGGGTATAAACTCCACATCAATGCAAAGATCTCCTCAAATAAGAGGACCTTAAAAAAGAGAGAGAGGAGAGAAAGGTTATCATAGTATTAAATGATCACAGTAATGGAATGTTTAATGTAGAAACATGTAGAAGATGGTTTTATATTCTTACTTGGTGGGAAATGCTGCATGGCTCTGAAACCCCTCAATAGCAACATCCTGAGAGAGAGAGAGAGAGAGAGAGAGAGAGAGAGAGAGAGAGAGAGAGAGAGAGAGAGAGAGAGAGAGAGAGAGAATATCAGAGCATGTAAGTTCCAAACCACAGTTGACTCTGATGTTGAATTAGGTAAATGTTATGCAGATGAAGCAAACAAAGCTCCTGGGAGTTATCCTTGTGAACAACATATCATAGATTCAGTGGTTGTAAGGACACCTGGGCGTACAAGAAACTTTGTGCCAAGATGTTGGCCATATCTAGGCCAGATGTAGGCCACCCCTCAGAAAACATCCCACATATATAATCAACTTAGATGAAGCTCTAACATACAGTACACAAGACAGTCCACAAGAGGGTGTTATCAACCAAGTCCCTAAAGCCCAACACACACACACACACACACACACACACACACACACACACACACACACACACACACACACACACACACACACACACACACACACACACACACACACACACACACATCTTGGTTTACATAGGTTGTGGGGACATTAGATAGACTTCCATTCATTTCCTGTGGCCTTACCCTAACCTCTATCCCTAAACCTAACCCCTAACCCTAACCCTAACCCTAACCCTAAACCTAAACCTAAACCTAACCAAAACCGTTGTGGGGACCTACTATTTGGTCCCCACAATGTCTATTTCTCCAATTCTTCATTACTTGTGGGGACATTTGGCCCCACAAAGTAATAAAAACCTGTCTGTCCACACACACACACACACACACACACACACACACACACACACACACACACACACACACACACACACACACACACACACACACACACACACACACACACACACACACACACACACACACACACCTGCGTCCCCCTGTTCTCATCACAGCACAGCTATATTGTGACTATGCCATTGTTCAAGTTTCACAATCTTCAACACTTTAACATGCACAACTGCTGATTAAACATTCAATTCATATAAATTCGTGAACTATTTCTAGAGCAGGGGAACTGCGTTACTAGGGCCCAAGGTGGAAGGGTCTTAATTCTTTTATACTTTAGCCATTGAAAAATAGCAGACATACAAGCTCACAGCGCGGCACCGTGCCGTGCTGTAAGCTTGTAGATCTGCTATTTTTTAAATCCCCCTATGAAGAACATTCATTGGGGGCCCGCAGTGTATCCTTGTACCCAGGGCCCATAATTTGGTGCGACGCCCCTGCTCACACAACACTTTGTCACGGGAGCGTTTCGCTGTTTCACACATGCAACAACTGCATTAAACCACATCTGTCCACTAATAAAAAACACCTGTTAACAATTTAAAAAGCAGCAAATCGCCTATAATGCAGTGAAATGAATTCTCTGCCTTTATTATTAACAAAGACAGAGAGAGAATAAAATCAAGACGCATACAGCAAATTAACAGACATCTCTCACAGATTTTAAAGGTCTTACGCGCACGGACGCACGTGCATGTGAGTGCACGCGCGGTGAGTGCCCACACTTCCAAATTTAGCACTACAACACTGCTGGCTCATAATGCGAGTGCTGATTAAACATTCAATTCATATAAATTCGTGAACTATTTCTAGAGCAGGGAAACTGCGTTACTAGGGCCCAAGGTGGAAGGGTCTTAATTCTTTTATACTTTAGCCATTGAAAAATAGCAGACATACAAGCTCACAGCGCGGCACCGTGCCGTGCTGTAAGCTTGTAGATCTGCTATTTTTTAAATCCCCCTATGAAGAACATTCATTGGGGGCCCGCAGTGTATCCTTGTACCCAGGGCCCATAATTTGGTGTGACGCCCCTGCTCACACAACACTTTGTCACGGGAGCGTTTCGCTGTTTCACACATGCAACAACTGCATTAAACCACATCTGTCCACTAATAAAAAACACCTGTTAACAATTTAAAAAGCAGCAAATCGCCTATAATGCAGTGAAATGAATTCTCTGCCTTTATTATTAACAAAGACAGAGAGAGAATAAAATCAAGACGCATACAGCAAATTAACAGACATCTCTCACAGATTTTAAAGGTCTTACGCGCACGGACGCACGTGCATGTGAGTGCACGCGCGGTGGCCACTTAAAAAGGTTACTTAACAAGATAATAGATTATTGATAATAAGCACCTTATCGATCCTGCTTATTGAGCCGGGCTTTTATCGAGCCCACGATTGAGCGTTTTCCAATATTTTGTGGAAAGACATGAGATGACAAATTCAGAACATAACTGGTATCTTTTGCGACTGTGAGTTTGTGGCTAACCACCATCTATGAAGTTGTTTAGGGCTCCATCCCTAAACAAGACAGCTCTCTAATGGTAACAGGCTCCTCATAATGCATATTCTAAGGAGGAGGACACAAGGTGATGTAAGCAGGCAAAGAACTTCACCGTTTATGCTGTCCACACGGCAAAAGAAATACGCCCGGGTAACAAAAATGCACTGCGGCCGGAGTTTTGGAAACTATTCGTTACGTCCTCTGTTTTCATGCGTTTGCATGTGGACACACATGGGCAACCGTAAGTGTACCTCACCGGTCAAGGACTTGCCCGGCGCCGTGTGGATGGGGCCTAAATCTCTCCTCAAGACTCATTCCTTTTCTATAGCTTCTAATGTTGTTTGAGTCTTAGGTCTTCTATCATGCTTCATATGTTTTCATTGTTGCATGTACAGTACTGTGACTATGATGTTGCACAGGCCTGTTCTGTTGATGCCTTCTATGAAGAACACTTTGGTCAATATCTAAATTGACTCAATTTAGATCTTTGTAAATGTGCTGTATAAATAAAGTTTGATATGTCATGATTTTGATAACATAACCTTAACCGCAAATGTGGACATGAATACTAGTTATCAACAGGCCTGGACAATTAAAGCCCGGCCCGAACCAGATCCAAACATTTTTCAAAGGGGGGCACATTAGAAAATATTAAAACACCCAAGGGCCAAAATACCTTGAAATGACCTTTCTTTGTTTGACCCCTTCAGAATGAGACAAACACGGACCTTATAATTAATGTAATAATGTTTGTTCGTGTTGGAATAGACCCCCTCTCTTCTCCCCTTCCTCTGTGTGTGTGTGTGCGCGCATGCATGCATGCATGTTGAAACAGCCCTCTCTCTCAGGGTACCTGGACAAATGTGTATGTGGCAAAGAGTTGTCCTTGAAGGTCGGGTGACATGGCCAAAACAGCTAATTATTGCTATCAAATTAGCCAATTTTTTTAATGATGCCATGTATGTACCCCCATGTTAAATTACCCAATCAAATTAATTTATTGTAGTTACTGTACTGCAAGTAGTACTTTCTGTACAGTAACTACAATAAATTAATTTGATTGGGCTAATATGGGGGGGAGGGGCGGAGTCGAGCATCCATATCATTATCTTTTGAAACTGACCCAACAAAAGCTGTCCGAGGTGTGTTTCCGACTTTCTAAACCAACTTTAAAACTATCAGTTCTAGGGGTAAAAATTATATAGCATTCGCTATAAAATCAATGGTTAGACCGGTAAAAAAGTACATGTCTTCTTCAAAAAAGGTGTCAGAGATTAATTACGAGGGTCAACACGCTTCTCCCCGTCTATGAGACGGTTTTGTCGGCCATATAGTGCGGTATGCTATGTCCAAAAAACAGCTCCCGTAGGAATTTTGTGCTAAAATTGATTTTTTTGCAGATCTTGGTTCTATAGGGTCCAAACTATCAGAAAATGATGGGGGTCAAATTTTCAGACCCCTCCCTCATTTCCTGGGGGTGGGTCACTTCAGTTTGGGCCCTATTCGGCTATGTATCCCCAATCTTCCATAGGTTATTTTGCTAATATTGATTTGTTTGCTGTTTTGGCTTCTTTAGGGACCAAACTATGAGAAAATGTTGGGGTTCAAATTTTCAGACCCCTCCCTCATTTCCTGGGGGCGGGTCACTTCAGTTTTGGCACTATTCGGCTATGTATCCCCAATTTTCCATAGTTTTTTTTACTAATATTGATTTGTTTGCTGTTTTGGCTTCTTTAGGGACCAAACTATCAGAAAATAACAGGGTTCAAAAATTCAGACCCCTCCCTCATTTCCTGGGGGCGCGTCACTTCAGTTTTGGCCCTATTTGGCTATGTATTCCCAATTTCCCCATAGGATCTTTTTGCTAAAATTGATTTGTTTTCTGTTTTGGCTTCTTATAGGGACCAAGCTATCAGAAAATAATGGGGTTCAAATTTTCAGACCCCTCCCTCATGTCCTGGGGTGGGTCACTTCAGTTTGGGCCCTATTTGGTTATGTATTCCCATAGGATCTTTTTGCTAGAATAGATATTTGTTGGCTGTTTTGGCTTCAATAGGGGCCAAACTGTCAGAAAATGACGGGTTCAAATTTTCCATGCAATTGAAGATGCCAGGGCAGAGCCCCTGTAGGAAGATCTTCCAGGTGTCCCATAGCATGATCTGATGGAGGAAGATTATTCTATCAAAGTTCTTATAGTTGATTCCATTGGTGTTCTTCAGAACATGAAAAAGACACCAAGCATGCTGAAGCTTCAGGATGCATTCAACAAAAGCATCATAACGATGATGGCTGGCTATGTTGAGGGTCGAGTTGTATTTGATAGGTATATGGATCAGTCATTAAAAAATAAGACTCGACAGAAGAGGGCAACTAAATCTGTGGAATACAAAGTCTTCATCCAGAGATGAAGCTCACTATGTCCATCAAGGAACACTTGACTGCTTGAATAACCAAGGAGAAGTTGACCTGTGTGTTAGGCCAGGGACTGCTTGAGTATTTCTCAAGGGACAGTTCTTTCATGCTCGTTATCGTATATGAGACCTTCATCAAGGGACATGATTTTAAGGAGGTGCACACATGAAGAGGCTAATACCCTGATTCCTAATCAGGTCCTTGCCTCTGCGGTGCCTTGCGAGACATAATGTGTTTGGTCACCTGACACAGATGTCCAATTGCCCTGAGCCCTGAGCTTCCACCAATTGAAGAGAATTGGTGGAATTCAGAGAGAGGAGGGTAAGTTCCATTCAGGTGTCTTGCCCTACCTGTTCTAAAGGTAGTACTTGAGCTCATCAAATGTGTCTGCAAAGCAGGTTGCAAGGGACAGTGTGGCTGCTAAAACAATCACCTGTCTTGCACTCCTCTCTGCAAGTGCTATGGCACTAGAGACTGTGTGTGCCAGTATAAGGGAGGGCATAGAAACAGTGATGATGAATAGATCCTGTATTTGACAAGATATAGTGACGTCTGGTCACCCTAACCAAGGCAAACGTAACGCCTCACCGATAAATGAGTGAAAGACATGCTGTTATCAGAGATTGAGATGTGACTATTTAGTAGACTGTGTGCCAACAGTATAAGGGAGGGCATAGAAACAGTGATGATGAATAGATCCTGTATTTGACAAGATCAAAAACAGGCCAGAGGTAAATGCTACCCCATCGATCCAGGATATGGGTCTGGAAATTTGAACCCCGTCATTTTCTGATAGTTTAGTCCCTAAAGAAGCCAAAAGAAATCAATTTGAGCAAAATAATCCTATGGGAATACATAGCTGGATATGGCCAAAACCCCAGGAAATGATGGAGGGGTCTGAACATTTGAACCCCATCATTTTGTGATAGTTTGTTCCCAATAGAAGCCAAAACAGAATTGTAGCCATTAGCCAAATAAAGTCCTATAGGGATACATATCCAAATAGGGCCAAAACTGAAGTGACCCCCCAAGAAATGGGAGAGGGGTCTGAAAATTTGAACCCTGTCATTTTCTGATAGTTTGGTCCCCATAGAAGCAAAAACAGCAAAAAATATATATATTTTAGCAAAAAGATCCTATGGGAATACATAGCCGAATAGGGCCAAAACTGAAGTGACCCGCCCCAGGAAATGAGGGAGGGGTCTGAACATTTGAACCCCATTATTTTCTGATAGTTTGGTCCCTATAGAAGCAAAAACAGCAAACAAATCAATTTTAGCAAAAAAATCCTAAGGGGAAATTGGGAATACATAGCCGAATAGGGCCAAAACTGAAGTGACCCGCCCCCAGGAAATGAGGGAGGGGTCTGAAAATTTGAACCCTGTTATTTTCTGATAGTTTGGCTCCTATAGAAGCCAAAACAGCAAACAAATCAATTTTAGCAAAAAAATCCTAAGGGGAAATTGGGAATACATAGCCGAATAGGGCCAAAACTGAAGTGACCCGCCCCCAGGAAATGAGGGAGGGGTCTGAAAATTTGAACCCCAACATTTTCTCATAGTTTGGTCCCTAAAGAAGCCAAAACAGCAAACAAATCAATATTAGCAAAAAAACCTATGGAAAATTGGGGATACATAGCCGAATAGGGCCAAAACTGAAGTGACCCGCCCCCAGGAAATGAGGGAGGGGTCTGAAAATTTGACCCCCGTCAATTTTAGCAAAAAAATCCTACGGGAATACATAGCATACCACACTAATACCCTGCTGTCTCTTCCCTAAACCTGACTGGAGCACCAGACCGACCGGAGCAAGCCATTATGTCCTGCTGTCTCACCGGAGCACAGTGGCCGGACTGAGGTCCGTGGCTCATACACTCTGTGTGTGTAGCCTGTGTGTGTGTGCGTTCGTGTGTGTGTGTGTGTGTGTGTGTACACACACAATAGCTCTCGAAAATAGTGCGGTGCGGCGCTAGCCGGGCTACACGCTAACAACAACGCATCACGTTGTGCGCGGCACCGCACGACGGACGAAGTATACATTGCGCGGCACCGCACGACGGACGAAGTATACATGTAAGGGATAAATACTGGCTCCGCGGGGGTTGTCCAGATATAACATCCCGACGGACTGATAACTCCCGAGGCGCCAGCCGAGGGAGTTATCAGTTGGACAACCCCCAAGGAGCCAGTATTTATCCCGGAAATTGCGGAAACTACACTCCCAGAATGCATTGCGAATGACACTTGTTTCCTGAAATATAGCCGCTCAGTTTAGTTATCCAGGCCAGCATATGGCCTGAAATGTAGTGATTGTCATCTCTGTGGACGACCTCTTAACGTCATCCTTAGCATAGTGCATCATATTTGTAAAAGAAAGACGATCGCTCACGGAGTTCTGCTGAAGTGCAATAATCCGCCGGGAAGACAGGGGGCAGTAGCTACTTCCGCGGTAACCGCAAGATATGTGAAAGAAGAAGAAGCTAGACCAATCACAGACGTCGATTTCACCGGATGTACTGTATATGTTTAGCAGTATGGGAAATGCAGTTCTTCTCCGTGTGATCTTGATTAAAACGTGTTTTTACTAAAACTAGAGTGATTGCATACATATTCGGGGGTTCTACAGGAGCATATAGAACCATTTTACAACCACCAGCCTAGTGGTAAGTGTACATTGAATTGCTATGACTTTGTGGCTGATAATGAAAAACCCTATGGTAAGAATGAATGCCGAGCTTGCTTCCGACACCTCACTGCGATGCTCTATAATCACTACTAACTGATACGGCCCCGCCTCCTTTTCAGACTGTTTGGAGAAAGACCATGTGACCTACTGCAGCACAATGTTAAATTTCGGGGCACATCACCACTCCTTTAAGACCCAATGACTAAATATCAAGTCTCCAGGTTTTCTTCAGAATATGTATGATATGATGTAGGCCTATGGTACATTAGGAGTCCACTTGTAGTGTGGTCCCCAGACGTTTTAATAGGACCCCACAGCTCTGGTGATGGACCCTACGGGTCCATTTGGTTCCAATTGTACACTCTCAGAGCAAACATGTTATGGTCATTCAGGGCTATTTCTTCATACTGTATGTTTCTGTTAATATTATTGTTTGCTTATTTTGTGTCCATGGCAGATTTTTTTTTTGACAAAAATGTCCACCACAAACCAACATGGCAGTGTGTGTGTGTGTGTGTGTGTGTGTGTGTGTGTGTGTGTGCGTGCGTGCGTGCGTGCGTGCGTGCGTGCGTGCGTGCGTGTGCGTGCGCGTGCATGCATGTGTTGAAACATCCATAAAATCTAAACTAAAATGTTGTAGACTAAAACTAGACAAAAACTAAATGAAATTGTATTAGAAGTCTATGACTAAAAATAAATCAAGATTTGCTGTCAAAATCAACAAAAACTTTAAAAGTATCCATCCAATTAGAGCCTCCATGGGGTGAGTAAAAAAAGTTATTTTCTTCCGCGGTATAATGCATGTCTATAGTCAAGTATTTCTCATGAATTCCATTTCTTATGATTATTAAGAGAAAGAGAGAGAGAGAGAGTGAGTATCTTCTATAAACATCAAATATAAAACAGAGTTACATGAATTCAGAATGGTGATCATGGTATTTGAATTAAATGATCACAGTAATGTAATGTTTAAAGTAGAAACATGTAGAACCACGCTAGTCAACCCGCGGCCCGCGGGCCGCATGCTGCCCTTTCCACTTGTCTGTGCGGCCCGTCATGATCATGCCAATAAAAATATGATTTTTCTAAGCCTGTCAAAGTTAACGCGCAACGCAAAATGCGGTGATGTTTGAGCCTTGGTGCACTCCGTAGGTAGAGATACGAGTCAGGAAGCGAATGCAGTCAATGCACAGAACACAGCGGGAGAGTGTTTTCTGCTGGTGTTTCAGTCCGAGTGTATCAAAGGGTGCGTTTGGAAATGCGCACCGGGTGTGTGCTCAGTGTAGTGAGTGCCTAAACCCAACCCTAATCCTAACCCTAACCTCAGTAAAACTATGCCTAAACTCAACCCTAACCCGTTCTCTCTGTTGTGTCCTCAACAACAGATAAACAGCTAGCGAACAAATTCAATAAAGGTCCAGTCTTGAATCATAACCTTTCCTTTACTTGAAAACTGTAAAACTGACAAAACATAGAAACATACAGAAACATTCTGTCAGTTATAAATGTAAGTATAAACAGTGATGGGCAAGCTACTTGGAAAATGTAGTAAGCTAAGCTACAAGCTACTCTTGATGAAATATAGCTTAAGCTACAACGAAGCTACCCACAGAAAATGTAGCAAAGCAAGCTACAAGCTACACGGCAAAAGTAGCTAACTACAACAAAGCTATTTTTTTTTTATTTTTTTTTAAATCAACTTCATGATCAAGTGCAACTTTCCACCAAACAAATAGTCAGGCAAAAAATGCTCAGTTCAATTGATTATTATAAAACTGGAAAAAAGCCCTCATGTCTAGCTTTTTGTTTCATCCTTTCATTTACTTTTTTAAATTAAATGTGTACCTTTTCAGGCTGTGACCCCCCCAAAAAATCCTATTTGAATTTGGGACCCCACCCTGACAAGCAATTGGAATTAGGAGTTGAGGCATTACATTTAGTTTCACTCTGTTCCACCGATTTATTGTGAAAATAGCAGATCTACAAGCTCACAACACCTCGGAACACAAGGCGTTTCGAGCTTGTAGATCTGCCATTTTCACAAGTTGTGCCTCTTTCACTATATTGTCAAATTGGCCAATGTTTGACCAGTTTTTATAGTTGCTAACTTTTGATGCAGTTTTGGTATTTTATTTGTATTTTTTAGGTATTAAAAATGTCTAAAAGGTCCTTAAATTGCCACTTCACTGTCATTTAGCTGTGGACAAAAGAGTGCCCTGATCTGTGTGCTGTCGAAACAGCTGATAAGATGGATGGATGGATGGATAATCTTTATGCTGATAAACAGACAGACAGTCAAGTCAGTCAGTCAGTTACTTAGTAAGTATAGTAACATTCTCATTTGAATTGATTCATGTTATAGGCCTACAATTCATTTTGTACTGTAGTGCAGATAAATGGTGAGTTGAGTGTAACGTTCTACTATGACTACTTCGGACCAGTGGTGTAAAGTAAAGTAGATTTACTGTAGGCCTACTTACACTAAGTACAATTTTGCGGTATCTGTACTTTACTTGAGTATTTCCAGAGTATTTCAAGTTTTCAGTACTTTTACTTCTACTCACTACATCTCAAATCCAAATATTGTACTTTTACTCTACTACAATTATTTGAACACTTTAGTTACTAGTTACTTTACAGCTATGAAAGATTATATTGTAAAATATAGACTACATTATTCCACTTTAGCCCTATTTTATACCTTCCTTGGCTATTTTCAAACATTTAGTAGCCTACTTTTAGTTTTGGTACTTTAAGTAGACCTACATTTTGATGCCAATACTTTCATACTTTGACTCAAGTACATTTTGAATTCTGGACATTCGCTTGTAATGGGGTAGGCCTACATCTACAGCGAAGTATTGATACTTTTACTAAGTACAAATTGTGAGTACTTTTTCCATCTCTGCTTTAGACAGAACAGAACCTTTAGCACTAATTTAGCAGGTCACACAATGGATCAGACATGCATCCAGCCGATGGCTCATTCTTATGTTAATTCACGTCGTTGAGGCACGCTTTTTAAACGAGGTGCGAATGGTTGTTTTTGATCGATATGCGAGGTATGTCCAGTCCGAGTCCGACGTTCCTTGCACTCTATCATGCGGCGCGGTGTCCCCTTCACTGTTTCACCCGCATTTGGTTAAAGTTATAACGAGTGAAGTTCTAACATTGCAAACGTTGCAAACAACTTTAGTTTCACTGTGTATGTTTAGTTCCATATCCCTCCGTCTCTCCGTGTCTCTCTCTGTGTGCAGTGAGTGCACCGGTGCAGACACTGACAGACAGAGAGCAGTGACTTCTTGCTATTGGGGAGGAGCCATGGAACTAAAAGAAGGGTAGATCTTCAAGCGAACACCCTGCCGAGCCGAGACGCGTTGATAGCTTGTAGATCTGTCCTTTTTTGCAAATGACACCGCTGTACTATAGAAGTATAAAACGAGCTGTGATTCATGTGCACTGTGCACAGGCTGTACCATGGCTTTTCTCCTGGGATTTCTTCTTTTCTTTTTTGCGCACAACCTTTATTAGTAACGTGTAGCGTTTGGTGGACGCTACGTCACTACTGGTGTCTAAAAATAGCTCCGCTACGCTAAAAGCTATTTGGTTCAAAACGAGCGGCGCTACCGTGACGCTACTGAAAAATGTAGTTAAGCTATGTAGCGTCGCTACTTGTAGCTCGCTACTGCCCATCACTGAGTATAAAGCACTCTAGTGTGCTGCATATACAGTAATATATACCAGTAAGACTCCCTAATCGGGAGATAAGCGACCGTCAGGTCGCAGCGTGATTTTAGGGCAAAATCTGTAGGAGCAGTGTCCAAAAATGTGTTTGAAAAAATCGGCCTGAAGGTGGCGCTATATGGGACAGATCCATGTTGATGACATGAGTGTAGACATACTGTGTAGCGATTTGCGTGATTTTAGGGCCAAAATTGTAGGAGCAGTGTCCAAAAATGTGTTTTAAAAATTCGTCCTGAAGGTGGCGCTATATGGGACAGATCCATGTTGATGACATGAGTGTAGACATACTGTGTACCGATTTGAGTGATTTTAGGGCAAAAATTGTAGGAGCAGTGTCCAAAAATGTGTTTTGCAAGAATCCGCCACATGGTGGCGCTAGAAGAGGGACATGTGAGAAATGAGGGGTGGGGTGTCCGCGCCGCCGAGGCGGACGAATAGGTACCGGCCCCGGCTCTCCCGGTCGCTCCTAGCCCGAGTTACGGCATTTTATGTACGCTGCAGTGGCAGGGGGTCCTCCACTGGGGGCGCCACCACTTTTGCATCCGTTCTGGAGCACCAGGAGTCGGTGGTCCCCGGGAATTCCCCGTGAGCAGCCCGTTGGGGTGGTCATTTGGTCATTTTTGCACATTTGGTCATTTTTTACATCTGGGGGTCCCCCAGGGACCTGGGGGTCCCTCGAGCTCAACGGTTGCGGAGATATGAGCAGGGCAAAAGTGTGACATGTGATGTGTGACAGACAGACAGACTGACTGACTGACGGACGGACTGACTGACTGACTGACTGACGGACTCACAGTTTGTGGAGGTTTTGATAGTAACTGCGACCTGACGGTCGCAATCAAACATAACACTCTACTTTTCTCAATCAAATGTTACACTTCTTTTTCTTTTTTACAGGTTAGCAGAAACAAAAGGTAAGTATGGGTGAGTATGGGGCTTTTAAGCCGTGACATCATTTTGTAGGCAGAGGAGAATCTGCCCCCAGAGCATTTTCTGTCCCTCACTATTTTCAACAGATCCGAGACAAAAATAACGACTAAAGTATAATTCTAACACTTTCCTTTCAACAACAAAGAGAAGAAAAATGTGTAAATAGTAAAAATACCATAGTAAAAAGATTCACGGAAACTGGGGGCAGAAATTCTCCTCTGCCTACAAAATGATGTCATACTTAACAGCCCCATACTGTATGGAAATTGTGTCTTCAGAGTACAGCTACTGTACAGTATCATGAATTATAGCCGATCTAATATTACAAAAAAGCACCACATCAACAGGTAAATACAGGTAGGTATAGTAAGTTCACTTATACAGAAAAAGTTATAATAAACAACCACAAACATCACTTACAGACATATGTTGCCCAAGGCTGAAGAGCTGTGTGTGTGTTTGCAGCCAAACTGAACCGCTAGACTGCTGCTAGAGACCAAGCTGAACCATATAGGGGAGAGCGGAGTAAACTGAGACACCGGGTAAACTGAGACACCCCCTGGATCTAGGCATTGAAACACATTTGTGGTCATGTGACCATTATATTTTCAAGACCCTTGAATTTTCCCCTTGCCATGAAGGAGAGGGCCTGATAGTGCTGTTGAAAACATGTTTTTTTCACAAAAATATGTTTTTTTGCATGTAAAAGTACATTTTCTTGCTGTCAACATAATCAGCTGTTGTGTCACAGCAAATTGAAACGGGGACAACATTTTATATCATACATGTTGATGAACTACCAACTTATAAATCCATGTGATAGATGCTAGCTGAAGATTATCCTGAATTGATAAGAGATGTCCTTTTTCCCAAAATGTGGCTATGGGGTAAAGTGAGACAATTGCTTCGGGGTAAAGTGAGACACTATCTCACATTACCCCAACATGATAGACCAGGAGCTGTACAAACTTGATTAAAGGGTTTACCAAACTTCTCTCAATTGATTCCTATGTATTTTTCCCTGTAGAATCTGCAAAGTATATTGTTATATTGTGCATAATTAATGAGATAATTAGCATATTTGACTAATTCAGAGCCTCTGTTCACCTCTTCATCCAGGACTTTGTGTCAGGTGAGTGGGTTTTACTGTGGGCAGTAGAACCCCTCAGGTGGAGGCTGGTAGCATTCTGGACACTTAGTGGCTTCTGAGACTTCCCAGCACAACACGGACGCACAACCACAAATGCACACAGGCAGGCAGGCAGGCAGGCAGACAGGCACGCATGCATGCACGCACGCACGTACGCGCACTCTCTCTCTCACACACACACACACACACACACACACACACACACACACACACACACACACACACACACACACACACACACACACACACACACACGCTATGCACAACTGTTCCAGAAATGGACCTGGGAGTACCGATAGGGGAGGTCTTTGCCTGGGTGACACCAGAAACCCAAAGGTTATCACAGTATTGCTTTTTTTTATGGCAAGTACACAATTTCTGTCTCCATACTGCTGACTGCTGTAACTATGAAAATGAATAATAAAATCTATATCAAATAAAGAAGGAAGCTGCTTATTCTCCCTTCAAAGACCCACCACACACAACATTTTTTTTGTTCTAGCGCTGTGTTGTGTTATTTGAAATAAGATGAATAAAACACAACCTTTAGCGTTAGTGACATTTAGCACAATTATTTTCAGGGTGACAGTATAGACTAGAGACTGCTGGTTTTGAAGAGAGTGCTACTTGAGGACCAATCTGGGAACCCATCGTCAAAGAAGAAAGTGCGACACCTATCGGTCTGTCTCTCTTCCTTTGACTCTGGGCTAGAGAGAAAAAGGGGCGGGGATTCATGGAATTCCCCGGTTGAGAACGAATTTTAAAACTAGTTCCACTTGTAAGCCTGCTCCGCTCCTTGGTTTGGTTCCCTCCCGAAACTGCTATAGCGGAACTGCTACTCTACACACGGAACACAACAGACAATAACAACAACGACGCAACATGGATGCTACTGTGGACGAGGAACTGTTTTCTAGCGTGCTTACAAGAGTTTCTCAGTTGCACAATATTGAACAATTAAAACCTCTTCAGCACATTTGTTTGAAGTACTTGATCGGCGACGACGGCGAGTTGTTTTGCTGCCTGGATTTGGAAAAAAGCCTGGTATCCTGCTTTCCCAGAGAGAAGGAAGGGGCGCGACGTTGGTGTAGTGGTTAGTGCATTATGCCCTTCATACGGAAGGTGAGTGTTTCAAACCCTGCCTAAGCCGACGTCAGCAAGGGGAGAAGACGACAGCCAGCCCCATGGCCTCCCCTAAGTAACAAGAAATCTTGTGAAATAAAATGTTGTCAACCAATCATCAAGGATGATGATACACGAAAGAAGAAGAAGAAGAGAGAAGGAACAAGGACCCCATCTGCTACTGACCAGTGACCAAGACACGACGAATTTACCCACATTAAGCAAACGTTTATATAGCCTCGGATGTCATGGTGTGTTGCAATACAGTGGATTGATGTTTTAAATCAATATGGGATGTTATGATAGTGTACATTACAACTTGGCTAACTGCAGTAAGCTAGCGTGTTAGCATACGGCCGTCTTTTTAACATAACAAAAGACGCCTGTAGCAAGTTTCTAGCTGTGATGTGTGATTTTACTAATACTAGCGTGCTTAGGCAATAGGCAGTAGTGGGAAAAGTACTCGCATTCTTTACTTAAGTATCATGCAATACTGCATGTAAGTGGAAGTCTTGTATTCAAAATGTACTTGATTAAAAGTATAAAAGTATTGGTACCAAAATGTACCAAAAGCAGAAAGTAGTACTCAAAGTAGGCCTACCCATTATGCAGAATATAACCAAGGTGTTCAAATAAGTGTAGTAGTGATTGTATGCTATTTTTCAATATCTTGTCCTGTGTCACAAAAGATGATGTTATGCTATGAAATAAACAGGTCGTTTTTATTTATAGAATAATCTCTCAATAACAGATTCTTTTTCATTTTATTTGATGATGGTTAGCCGTATTGTTTATAGAATAAACCCTACAGTTACGTTGCATTTATGTAGGCCTACTGTATACTACGTTTACAATGTGTATGATTCGCTCTGTATAATAAACATTTGGTTTGATTAACAAATGTTATGTATCGTTCTATGCACAGATAATGTTGCTTAATGTGTATGCCTATGGTACTCTTAATATTTAATGGAGTTGGTACAACGTATGTTCAGGGGGAAGACTACGCCTTCAAATAAATGAGATGTTATTACATTCTCTCTTCTACTCATCCCTATTCCCTTCTACCCAGGTGACACAAACGTATCTATCACCACAGTAACGGAGTCGACTCCTCCCTCAAATTATATGCCATGGTAACTGATCATAGCTCCACCCTTGTCATCCACAGTGGCACGGCTGCCATGGTAACTGATTCATGCTCCACCCATTGCCAATAAGGAGGTGTATTTAAACCTGCCAGTCTTTCCTGTCTCTCGTGCTTAGTACTTTGCATCCCACCCTCCCTCCCATATTACAGTACTAACCTATTTTCCAATTTCAGGTTCCAAATGGGGGTCTCGGAGTGATGGCCAGTCCACGGACGACTGCCGATATGAACGCCATCGCTCTGATCCCAAGCCAAATACCCAGGGTCTTCACCCCCCTGGAACCTATGGTCATGCATCCATCGGGCTGCAGCCCACCGGCCTCCGGCCGTGTCCCCACCCCTATCATCCCCCATCAGGGCTCCGCCCTACAGGCCTTCGGCCACACCCCTCCCCCATCAGGGCTATGCCCTACAGGCCTTCGGCCACACGCCCTTCACTCATTCGCGCCCCATCCGCACTTCCCTCCCTCGCCAACATCATCGCCTCCCTTCCCTCACTCCCTTCAGCTCACATCCTCTTCATCGCCCCTTCATTCTCACTCCCTGTCCTCACTCCCTACATCCTCACCTCCCCCCTTCACTCTCGTCATCCGTGCCCCATATCATCACCCCCATCCTCACTCCCCCTTCCTCATCTTCCTCGTCCTCACATCATGGCCCAACTAAACCTCACCTTCATCCCCCACTCCCTATCCTTCCCTTCCCATTCGCTACCCAGCAACATCCTCATTCTCTACCCCCCGCCATTCAGTCCATGCATAACCAATTCTCTTCCTGACAGGTTCTATCTCCTTCTTTTCTAAATAAAGAATGTTTAACAGTGTTTGGTTTGAAGGCGTGGTCTGTACTCGTGAAATGTTAATGTTAGTATGAAGCTATAATTATAAAGCTTACTGTACATGGATGGACTGAAAAGCTAATGAGAGGTTGTGACTGTTTAGCATAGACTACATGCGATCTGCATTTAAATAAGCTGTGTTGGAATGTGTCAATGGCTTGTGAAAATCAAAGAATGCCACTTTCAATGTGAAACCCATTTAGATTGAAATGGTGGGTCAATGAATAATTCGCTTTATAGTAGCCTACTTTATATCAGAAACGAAAATGTACAGTGTAGCTACAACTTGATGATGGGTAAGATAAGATGTATAGGCACAATCAGGAACCGTTATTGAGACGTTCATAGAAATTGTCAAAATAATTATCACTAAAAGCTGTGGGGGAAAATGAAGTCGTCCCAGAAGGCCTCATGACGCCGCGACCTCGATAGATGCGTGAAGTAGACCTACGGGCCATTGAGGTAGGTCTCCTGCCAACAATGCTATGAATACAGCAAACGGCCGGAGCGGATTCTTTGAAAGAAATCGAGTGATAGTGTACATGTTTTTGGCCATGCGCTTTATACATTTATGCTTTACTTTCTCAAAAGAGAGTGTACAATCGTAATCAGTGGTGTAAAAAGTACTCAAATATTTTACTTAAGTAAAAGTATCAATACTGCAATGTAGAAATACTCTGTTCCAAGTAAAATTCCGTTTCAAAATGTACTTGAGTAAAAATACACAAGTATTGGCATCAACATATACTTAAAGTACTAAAACTAAAAGTTGAAAATGTTTGAAAAAAGCAGATCTATAAGCTCAAAACACGTTGCGATGCGACACGTGAGCTTGTAGATCAGCTATTTTTAAATAGCCTGTCTAGGAATAAAATAGGGCTAGTTAATGAATGTATGTTTTATAATATAATAATTTAATACATGAGTCTTTTAGACTAGAAGTTGCAACGTTTACATTTACTCTATACTAATAATAACAATACACTAATCTAAATTCATATATTGCTGCACTTTACTGTAGAATAACAAATGTAGTTCGTATGCCATTCTTCCTTTCATTTAATTCTATTATTATGCACAATGATTTCCAAAAGCATTCTTTGATTGTGCAAATAATTGAAAGTGGCAATGTGAAACCCATAAATTGTGTGGAAAACCGGGTGGGTCAATGAATATTTAAATGGGGCAATTCGCTTGTCTATATAGACTACAGAGGGATTTATTTAGCTGCCCAAGATATGTGTACAACTTGAAAGATGGTTTGTTTCCATCGTGAGGGGGAATGCATAGTCGACGCACACATTAGATCCCGCCCACTATGTTTGATTGGGCAAAAGCGCTGCCTGTCTCCAGACTTGGGTTCCGCCCAAAATCCCTCCTGTGATTTTCGTCTATGACAGACTCAGTAGCGTAGCGTTCTCTGAGGCTGTCTCGAGAGGTTACTTGAGGACAGGAGGAGATCAGATTCTACCTGCTAAACTAGTTTTCTTTTTGGCAAGGAAACTAATAGTTGTTGTTTTCATTAAGGACTGGTATTCTGTTGATGAGAAAGGCTTGGGACATTATTGTGATTCCATTCTAGTTAAGTAATGGAACATCGGAGGAAGAAACTTGAACACTGATTAAAATGACTGTCATGGCATGGAATGCAATGTCACAACTACTTTCATTGCGACCGTCAGGGAGCAGTTTACTATGAAAACCTCCACCGGCCGTCCGTCGGTCAGTCGGTCGGTCGGTCGGACGGTCGGTCACACGTCACACGTCACACCTTTGCCCTGCTCATATCTCCGCATCAGTATATAGGGCTTGTTTGTTTATTGTATGACATCACGCCACATCATCAGCTGTGGACTCTGTGATGTCATCGTATCGCATCAGTATATAGGGCTTGTTTGTTTATTGTATGACATCACGCCACATCATCAGCTGTGGACTCTGTGATGTCATCGTATCTCCATATATGGCCATCTCCGTATATGGAGATATAAGTCGTCCATGCCCAAGTATGG